>NC_092224.1:62731742-62801742 GCF_036320965.1 Panulirus ornatus
ACGCTTCTGCACTAACGCTAGGTCAGCTGAGTTTAGGATTGAGCTGTAAGGCTACTATAACTGCCTCTCCGGCATCAGTAAATAGTACTGGAATGAATGGGAAGAAAATCAAGCTTCTTTGACATGTAGATCTCAGATCTTCAGCGTTTGTCCTCTCCGTATGTTCGAACCAGTTCTGCACATCCTGGTCGGCCCAACGCTTATGCTTGGTGCCAAACTTTTTTGTTGCTCCGACAAGAAGGCCGCAGTCGCTCACGTCCATTCTCTAGCTGTCATGTGCAATACCTGGAAACCATAGTACCTCAGCCACAACCAGGCCCTACAGAGCTTTCCAAGGATTTCCCTGGCCGCTTCACATACTTTGGTTCAGTCCATTAACAGCACGTCGATCCCTGTATGCCACATCGTTTCAGTTCATTCTGTCCCTTGCATTCCTTTCACCCTCTCGTATGTTCAGGCCCATTTACTCAAAATACTGTTCACTCAATCCTTCTATTTCCAGTCTCCAGCTTCATGTCTGACATTTGTACCCTCTTTATCAACCTTTCTTCAGTCATTCTCTCTGTGTGTCCATACCATTTCAGCACACATATTCAGCTCTCTCTACCACACTCTTCTTACGTATTATCACACATTTCTTACTCTGTTATTACTTATTCGAGCAAACTGCCTCACATCACATATTAATCTCAAACTTTTCATTTCCAACACATCCACCCTACTCCGCGTTCACATACCATCGTTGGGAGTTCGATACCTGAATATACCCATTTTGGCTACCCCAGATAACCTCCCCTATTTCCACACATTCTTCAGTGCTCTCAGAACCTTCGCCCCTCACCTATCGTATTTCTCGCTTTCGCTTCCACGATTTCATTCGCTACCATGTAAATTTTCAGGTTTCTAAACTTTCCTCCTTTACTCATGTGATTTTGATATATATATATATATATATATATATATATATATATATATATATATATATATATATATATATATATATATATATATATTGGAAAGAATCACAATTTTGCGCATTGCAAGTGATTGTCTTGGACAATCACTTGTTTACCAAACTGCGTCCTAGCTACGTCTCTTCGTTGTATATCAACTGACTTGTATTCCTTGCTTGTATCTCCCCTGATGATATGATTATTACACGAAAGTGCATTTGGGAACTTATCGTGTTCCATTTTCCCGATGGACTCGTAGGAATATATATATATATATATATATATATATATATATATATATATATATATATATATATATATATATATACAAACGGAAATGCATCACTTACTTTACCATTTATTATGCAGTGATTTTCTTACATTCGTTTGCCGTTTTCCGCTTAGCGAAGTAGTGCCAGGCACAGACAAGGAATGGCCCCATTTGTTCACATCCACTCCAGCTGTCAGTTACAATGCACCGATACGAGAACTCTCCTATCTTTGTCTTCTCTTGATCGCTTGATATACCGTGGTTTAGAACACTGAAAGAACGCCGCGCCCTGTGTACCACATAGCTCTATCTGGCTGTCTTCTGTGTGTGGCTCACACCCTCCTGCATGTTTGGGTCCCGATCACTCAAAGCATCTTTCACTCCTTCCCTTCATCTCCAATTGGTCTCCCCTTTATCTCCGCACCCTCCACTTTTGACATGTAAACTATCCCCAAATATCCAAACCACTTCAGCGCATACCCTTTAGCTCCTCTCTTATCCTGTCGGTTCTTACTCGATCAACCATTGTCACACCACATATTGTCTTCAAGCATTTGATTTCCAGCATATCAACTCTCTTCCGTACTTTTTTATATAGTGTCCAAGTCTCGCATCTATGCAACACCGTTGGGAATACTACATAATGAAACATACCGATCTTTGCCCTCGCAGACAGTGACCCTTCTTTCCACATACTCGGTATATCCAGGACTTTAGCCCCCCTCACCCACCTTCTGGCTTATTTTATCTTCCATGATTTCATCTGCTCCCATGTCCATTCCCAAGTATCTAAAACATTCCACTTTCACTAAGTTTCATTGTCAATTTACACTCCAACCAACTTGTCTCTTTACCCTTTCGAAACTCTATAACTTCACTTTTATTTCCATACCCCAGCTTTCTCCTACTCACTCTCCCAGACTCTGACACCAGCTTTTACAGTTTCTAACACGAGTTTGTCACTAAAGACGTGTCATCAGCAAACAGCAACTGACTCTCCCCCTACCCAACACACACACACACACACACACACACACACACACACACGTACTGCAAAGTCGCCTTTCTTCCAAATCCCTAGTGCATGCTTCCTTAATTAGCCAATGCAAAAACTTATTAAACAGCCATTTTGACACCACACTCTTCTGCCATAGACTTCTCATCCTCCTCGCACAGACGCCCTACTCTGTGGATAGAAACTTTTCACTGCTTTTAACAACTCTGCTCCCGTACCATGTATTCGTAACACCTCACTAGTGCTCCCGTACCATGTATTCGTAACACCTCACTAGTGCTCCCGTACCATGTATTCGTAACACCTCACTAGAAGCGACTCTTATCAGCCCTACCGTACACTCTCTTCAGATTTATAGATCCTTCTGTTTCTCTAAACGTTTCTCAGAAAGATTCTACAGTACAAACGTTGACATGATGCATACATTCTCGACCATTCCTGAAGGCGATGTTACCTTACGTAATCATACATAATGCACTTTATGTTCTGTATGGATCGGATCTTTCAGCTCTTGTTGGTGAATATTTTGTTAAGTAACAGTAGCAGCTAATTCTTCACCTCCTGGCGTCTTCCTATCTTGCAAAAGAAATATTGTTTGACATAAAAAGGATGGCATAAGCTAGCCTTGACTAATTCCTCTTCTGGCTTATGTTACAGGCAGTTTGGTGCTTCATATTACAGCTGATTTGAAATTTCCGGTGAAAAGATGGAATCTTGGCAGAAATATGTCTTAAAATTTTGTTATCGGGTCAAGATAATCATTTGGTTTATTTGCGCCCTTTGTAGATCATTTTTTCTTATGAATGTCAATATTCCTACAAACTGTTATTCTGAAGTTTGAGAAAAGAATCATTTACTTTTACTCGTGGATACGGTTTGGAAAAAATGAAATTACCTATATTTTTGAACTTCCCGAAAAAACAACCACGTTTGATTTTTAATGATTAAAAAAGTTTTGCAGGGTAAGCCGATTAGCTAATAGGTAAAGTGGAAATAAAGTAACGCCCCCAATTCATATCGAAAACGTAGAAATCGTGAAAATGGTTTTAGAGTATAGTGTAAACGTGAGCTCCAAGTATTTTAACTAACCAATGCGGTCACTTCCGACTCTGGCCTATTATAACACAACGGAACCTTAAGTCAGCCATTTTTACAACGAAAGAATCATACAATGACAGGTATTTTAACTTTCGAAAGCACTAATGACAGTTGACAGTGTAAGGCAAAGATCTTAAGACAAATGATAATACTGAAACCCCATCAGCCATGCTGTCAACGACGCTGTCAATTCATCCATCCTTACCTCGCCAGTGATTTTCTCCCGCTGTGCCCTATATCCCTCAGAGCGGAGGACCGTCAGTTCATACATCACTGTCATTGTCAAAAGGATCGCCAAAAGCAATACCCAGTTCTTTCGTGACGGTTTCTGATAACAATAGAGGTCAGGAACGTATGGCTTTGTGTGGAAAAGTAGGAAAACAAATGGATAAATGAGGAGGAATGTTCTAAGTAGGCGAAGGTGAAGCGAATAACTTCAGTCGTATTCTAATTTCAAGCGAATTTATGTTGTTGCTCTCAGATGCACTTGTAGGTCAGTCATGTATACATCGTTAGCTTAAAATCTTGAAATCTAGTCATGACACACAGCTTGTTATGTTCAAAAGTCAGTTATTTCACTTAAAAGGAGGCCGCAACAAACCACTTTCATCAAGCCTTATCAACAATGAATATTTTTTCGACATTTCTATCACGTCTTCATTAAACAAGGTTCATCAGCTCATCACAGACATTATCAGTGAGGGATGGTATTGCGTACATCACAGAGGCTCTGTGTATTGCTCCTGACACATACTACGTGAAGAATTATAGATTATTTATCATCTACGCACCATCCGGCGTGGTTCGGCCTTGGTGTTGCTTTAGCAATGAGGCATAACCTCCGTCATCCCTTAGTGCTGAGATTCTTAATTTCTTTGAGGTTATGTCGGCTCGACCAGTGCTGGGCATTCACCTCCTGCCAAACTGCCTCCTTTCTTCATCGTGCGGTGTGTCACACGCCTCGTTTTAGTGTAGATACGCTACATAATCATGTCACTAACATCGCAGATTACCTTAGTTGTTGGGGCTCTGTGGGTATGTTCATGAAATTGACAAGACGAACCTGCAGGAGCAGGTTGTAGACATCCCCATACATGATGGAAAGACTCTCGACTTTATGTGAAACAAAAGTGGTAGACCAGTACCTACTACCCAAGCCAATGTCACCCATCGCTCTCATCAAACATACGGTACAATTCGAAGGATTCTTCTTCCTCCTCTCATCTTTCCCTCTTCCTATAACCTTGCCAACTTTCAGTGTCAGGTTTAGAAACACCTGTTGTACCATGATTTATTTCTGCTCTTGATTATCTCACTTTATTCATTTCACCCGAGATGGCCTTTGGTTGGGGCATATTTTGCCCGGGCAATGTCGATTACTATTGAAAAAAACAAAGCAAGTAGCGAAATGCGCGCTACAATAAACCTATTACACTACCAAGCTACATCAACACCTGAAACATTTCCAACATCAGCCACTTAAATGAGCGTCTGTAAAGTTGATTTTAACAAACAAACTCCCTCCTTCCCTTTTTTCCATTCACTTCTCCAATGAAAATGCGGCTTATTTTACTAACAATTTCTCCTCCACAGTCTGCCAGAGACTGATATTCCCTTGACATCACCTGCCTCCCAGACAACCCTTCGGGTCAGTGGATACATATGAGGTCACCTAACGGTTGCTACACAGCTTCCAGGTAAAGCGCTCCAATACACCGGGTGAATCGCTTGCAAGACTTTACCAACAAGTTATCTCCTGATCTAGCCCGTCCGTGCACAAGCCCAGAAAGTATTTCCTGGGACAGGAAATGATGAACGGATCAGCCATATCATCCAGAGGATGAAGTTGATATTTTTAGAAACATCAAATCCGAGTATGTCATTTGCTGGTCCGAAAGACATTTGTAATAGAATGATTAAAGATGAAAGCTGACTAGTAGCATTTCCGATCACCAAGATATTCACCAAATTTCCGTAAGGAAATATTGTGAAGACTGAGTGGCAGCTTTCCAATGTAACACCAGTTTTCAAGAAAAGCAAACAGAAATCGGCTTTTGGGTAGGATCTTCGAAACAAAATCATGATGGGTGAAATCGTGAAATTTCTGGGAGATGATAAACTAATAAGAACTTTCCATGGTTTACCCCAGACGCTTCATATGCCCTGGTTCAATCCATTGACAGCACGTCGACCCCGGTATACCACATCGTTCCAATTCACTCTATTCCTTGCACGCCTTTCACCCTCTTGCATGTTCAGGCCCCGATCACTCAAAATCTTTTTCACTGATTATCAACGAAGTTTTTCGTAATTAAAAAAAAATCACGTTTAACGATTCTGATAAAATTCATTTGACACTAGAATAAGATTTAATTCGAAATATCCTCAGTTGTTACGTGAAAAAATAAGTATCATAAAGTAACACACAGGAGACTGTCATATATATAATGAACAAAAACAGCATAGGAATACCGTCCCTACTTCTTAGCCATTTTCGTGCCAGCTGATGTGTCGGATGAAGTGGTGGTGGGGGTTGAGCTATGTACTCTACTATCTTGTCTCTATTGGGAATGTAGAATACTGTTCGTGTCCTTCAGCAGATAATCTCATCATATACCACCAGGTTTCCTATAACTTGTCTTTCCCATGTATTTCCTATTTCCTCATGTAAAACATCTCCCTATATCTTCCTATGTCTGACTCATCCCATCCACGCACCTGACCAATCCCAGTCCTATCTAACCCATACTCCAGCCCTAATACATGACTCAGTCGATCCCACTAGATACACATCCATCCCTTTGTATTTCAATTTCTCCCATCCCTTACCCTAAAGTCCCATTCATCGTCTCTCTTCTAACTCGCCCATCCTCCCATTAGGATCTTTTCATTACAACCCGATGTGGCCCAGTCTTAACCCTTCCCATGAGGCTAACCCTCTCACCTGTCGCCCATCCCCACTCTATCATCAGTCTCATCCCTTCCCTCATCTAAACCATCCCCCTCAACTCCTGCCTATCCTCCCCCACAGTCCACTGGGCAGTTAGTCTTCCTGATAAATGTGCCTGTCTCACTATCACTCGTGAACAATTTCTCCTGTTAGTTGCCTGTCAGAGCTACTCTGATAGAGTGGTTGATTTTCGGGAACAAGCTGGAAGAGAGTAAAGTAGAAGGTAGGACCCATTAGGATACAGTGTGTCGGTAATGCTTGTTGGTGGCTGGGAAGGACGCGTAATGATGCAGCGGGTGGGTGATGCATCTTCCTCCAGCCCGCTGGTGATAGCTAGGCTGGGACATGTAATAACACGTAACGTGTCGAGGTTACGTATTTATTACGTGTTGGTGGCTAGTTTGGGGTACGTAGTGATACAAAGTGTCGGTGATATATCTTCATCCTCTCCACTTGTGGCATATAGGCTCGGGTATGTAATAACACAGCATTTCCCTGATGCAACGTCATCTTTTTTTATCTGTGGTTGTTTCTGTAGAGCATTTGATGATACAGGATACAATATATATATATATATATATATATATATATATATATATATATATATATATATATATATATACTTCATCGCCTTGACCCTCGTCAATTACCCTAATTTCCCTTTCCATTAACGCGGCCCTAATCAGGTGCAAAGGTGCAGATAGCCTCGAAATTTAATTAGACATATCCCCAGCCCTTGCCAGTGGCAGTAAAGTGAACATGAGTCCATATGAACCTGAAGTGAAAACTTGTTCTGTAAGGCCACTCATAGCAGCTCACCAGGGCAGTTCCAGATGGTGAGTAACAATTAGGTTGAATGCTGTTGGCTTGAGGTGTTGTGCCCCTGGTTCATCTTCATCCCCAGGTGTCTCGGAGGGAGATGCGTCTTTGTTTTGTGTAGGGAGTGTTAGGCATCAACGGTAATAGTTTCAGTGAGTGACTGATTCAAAGTCAGATGAATGGTAACTCAATATTTATTTTTCACCTTTCTTAGTTGTATTTCACCTTCGATCCATCAATTCAGAAATGCCGACTGAACGAAAAATAGGACGAAAACTGGTATTACTGATAGCAAGGAACAAAGCCTCCCCTATAAAAATGAGGATGGCATCAGAATATTAAAGGAACGGGAGACGGTAGTTATAGAAAAGAATCGAGGAAAAAAAAAGATTTAGATGTCTCTGATTGGAATTAAGAGAGAGAGAGAGAGAGAGAGAGAGAGAGAGAGAGAGAGAGAGAGAGAGAGAGAGAGAGAGAGAGAGAGATTCACATGACGTCGTCTCTCCTAGTAGGGTGGAAAAGGAAGGGAGACATGATAACCGATCATTTAAATGACAAAGGGCAGTTGATAGCTCCATAAAGTTTGTCACTATTCAAATGCATATTAGATGATGATGCATCATTTTCATTCTTGTGAGATATATACTTAGAAGAGTAGACCAATAAAAGCTGCAGAGGAGTCAGAGCGCAGGAGATCAGTGGTACGAGGCAAATGTGTGCACGTGAGGGGAGTACAAGAACATTCTGAAAACCTACCCCAACCCGTCCATTCTTCCCTCCTCAACCACTCACTGTGTGGGGACATGAGTATGAGTCATACAGGCGAACATCTGGCTATCGATTATGAGGAAATGTGTTTGTTATCGTCAGAAGTGACCACATGGTATAGTCTCAGCCACTGTAGGTAGCGTGACCACGGAGGACAACAGTGTTATAGGCCATACCGTAACTTAACTTTCTTCTTTCTTTCTTGTGTGTGCATCTTGGTGAGGGAGCTTGACGCCCGTGGAGATCCACTTCTTATTTCTTGCATATCTATCATGTATTGATATCATTTTCCAGTCGTCACAAATTCCTCCACGTTTAGCTTGATCATAAGTACATGGGATAGGAAGGCACATCTTTTTAAGGACAGACCGACAGTCGTAAGTGCAGGTTGGATGCAGGCGGATATAACGTCGAAGCTTGGCGACCCGCTGCTCATTTCTGATTACCTAGGTATCGACAGACGTTAGGAATTCTACTCAAATGGGCGCTGCTTTGAGGCTCTTGGCATAGGCTACATGTATGATGTGAGTGCGTGTCGTCATAAACTTACCCTCAACACCTGGTGAAGACGTTGGTTATATCTTTGTGTAGAGGATATAGCTTGATGTTGATTGCCTTAATTAATGACCTTGATAGTTGATAGGCGTAAAGCTGCCTTTCCAACCAACAAATCGACTTTCGGAGTGCAGGATGTGATCCTCGCTCTGAGAGGCATGGACCCTGATAACGAATTCGCTTAGAAGAAATTACGCAGAAAATATTAGAAAAAAAAAGGATACAGAAAAAAGTTTTGCCGGGTATCAGCCACCGAGGTGACCGGTCTTAACCCAGAAGGCAAACCACTGCGATAGAGCTGCTCGTGAGACTATAGATAACTTAGTAGCAACTTAGTAACTTAGTTCTGATACTTCTAACCATATGAGATAATCGATCTTGTTTGCAGTGCTTGTATTTCACATCAGATATGAAATGCAGTCAGACCACACCCTTCCCTCAGCTCAACAGTCAAGAGTTATTATTATCTTTATTGTCAACAACTTGGCTTTGGATAGACCATAGAAGTAGAGAACTATGCATAAGACTAGGTTGTCTCACCATTTCTATATCTCGGAGCCTCCTCATAATTACCGCACTCTAACGACCCATTCCACGCTCCCCAGTTCTTAAAGGGGGATATTTATAGCTTAATCTCCCGTCATCTTAGGTCTGGACCTGCGTTGCGGAATTAATTTTGAAAGTGGATTGGGTATAAGATAGTGAAATTAAAGATAAAGCGTGCATAAACTTCGTCATAAGATATAGGATCATCTTAACTTCCTTGAGGACGGAGTCATACAGTGGCACGTCAAGATATGGCTTGCCCGAAACTCCTGCGAGGTCGAGTGTGTGAGGGAACTCTACCGTTAGCCAGCCATCGATAACGAGCGTGTCAGACGTGTGCACGTCCCGCTGGTGCGGCGGTGCCAAACCCGATACAACATCCTGTATTCTTTAAAACGGTGAACTGATAACTGATAACAGATGAACCTATTAGGATAAGAAGACTTGTACCAGATAGTGGCATCCTGGATGACTAGATGGAGTTGATGTGTTCTAAGCGTCATCTGAAAGCATGTATAAGCACGTGTTGCGAAGATAGAGTCAGATGCCATTTTCACCGTATATGGTATGAGTTGGTGTGGGAGTTGGATCCAGTCTTGTTCGTGAAGGATGTGAGACTACTGTCGAAGGTATAGTATATGGTATGAGTTGGTTTGGGAGTTGGATCCAGTCTTGTTCATGAAGGATGTAAGACTACCGCCGAAGGAATAGTAGTCATTTATTTCTTCTTATTGCTAATAGTTTCTGTGATGTTGATGTGATGAGGACAAAGGTTTTTCAAGGGCGTTCAGACGATCTTGATCAGTGGCGCCACAACACTACTGTATGCGCACTGTTCTTTCGCATTCTAATCCTTGACGGTGCAGACTTCACCATTTTGTGGCCCTGACCAGGCATGTGCCGATGCTACAACCTCACATTCAACATCTTTACTCACCAAGCTTGATCATGAGGGACCTGGACACCCTCTTACAGACCAAAGCTTTTACCTGACCTTAAACTAGGCTGCTACCTGTGACATGTATGGTATCGAGTGGTTATTGGTACTCAGGTCAGTCCAGTTCAGACTTGGTATAACGCCAGCCCAGGAGGATGTGAAGTCTACAATTAAGAATGTCATTTGTACAAGGTTTACCATCCACAGACTCAGTTTGTTCTTTACGTTGTCGTGGATGGAGTTTCTTCGTTTATATCCACCTCCGGTCCGCTCCTGTCTTAATTTTTGTAAGGTAGCATCTCAGTGGTAGTGGAGAGAGAGAGAGAGAGAGAGAGAGAGAGAGAGAGAGAGAGAGAGAGAGAGAGAGAGAGAGAGAGAGAGAGAGAGAGAGAAGGCTACGCCCTTGCCGTCGCTTGATTAAAACGCAACTCAGTCCCGTTCCTTATGCCTTCGGGGACAATATAATCCTTTAACGGTGCCGTAGATATTATGGTGGGAGGTAATTAAATGAAGTGACAGTGTGAGCCGAGGTTAATGATATCCTGCCTGGGCTGGCAGAATATATCACCTATACAGTCACCCCAAGTGATGGTCCATCAGTCTTTCGTCTCCGCTCTAATTGCTGCATTTCCCTGCCAGCCGACTCCCCAACCAGGGCAAATGTCGAATGATGGCCACTCGGGCCTGAACATGCAGGAGGGTGAAAGGCGTGCAAGGAATAGAGAGAATTGGAACGATGTACTCGTCTCTCTTGGCACGACCACAGGCGTGGATGTCAACCGAGATGGCGTGGGTTTCAACTGGGATGGCGTGGGCGTCAGCTGGGACGACGTGGGTTTTGGCTGGGATAATGCGGTTGTTGGCTCGGATGGCGGTAAGCTGGTAAAGTGTATATGTCAGCTGGAGAGGTCACGTTCAGGAGGGATATTCCAACTAACAGTAGAGGGGCATTCAGATGATACACAGAGATATACGTGAAGACTTTTCACCTAACTGTGGAGGCGCAAATATTGTCACTCGGTGTCAGTGTTCTTGTACGTACCTAAAGTACTGTTCGCAACTACCCTTATTGATAGATCTTGCTTTATGTTAGCGGTTCTGTTGAAGAAAAGTTACTTCGCCTCATTCGGAGTAAAACGTTTGTCTTATGAGTTTGTATCTATGACTGCCGGTGAAATTAGACAAATCTAGCCCAGAATAGTTTGTTTGATAGTACAAAAGCCTTTGGTAATCAGTGATACATGTATTAAATTACCTCTTAACCTTTTCTTTTTAAACGAAATTAATGTAATTCATTTAGTCGGCTGTCTTAGGATTTGTTTTTCACTCCGGAAATAACCTTCGTGGCTAACCTTTGTACCCTTTCCATAATATTCAGTGTGGAGACGCACCAGTGAATAGCAATGAGTGAGGATTATTTCCTTAGATTTGAAAGCCTTTCTCGTAAAGCCTTCTTTATAACTTAGTTCGCACTGCGTACTTGACTTTATGTCACCAGAGATGATTATGCCCAAGTATTTTTGCTCGGTTAGTTTTCGTAGTTCAACAGAATTCATGGTTTATTTTGTCTTTTTACGAACGGTATGCAAAATTTTGCATTTAACCTTATATTAGAATTATTTTAACTCCTATGAGCCCAGGCCAACAGTTTGTCTGTCACATGTAAGATGTAGACGTTCAATTTCTGTTGTAGATTTTATCATCTACAAATTTTGATAGCTTCCAGTGCAGTCCATTATCAATATCCTCAATACATATGAAAGAGAGAACAAGTCCCTAGACTGATCCCTGTGTCACACCACTTGTTACGTCTTACCATTCTGTGGCTTGACCGTCAATCACTATATTTGCGACCTGTCAACCATTAATGCGAAACTTTATCAAATGGCTTTTGAGACTCTGAATAGATTACATCAATTGCTTTCATTTCATTATGAACGTTGATTATATCACAAAGACAGTCAAAGAGATTTGTCAGACACGAGCGATTTCGTCAGAGACCATGCTGAGAAATAAGTGGTGATCGTCTACATACATTTACAATTACGTCCAGAATATTGATTACCATAATAAGTTTACCACCCACACACGTTAAGCTAATTGGGCAATTACTTCTGGCCAGTGATGTATTACCAGATTTTTGAATATCGGTGTTACAATTGCAAACTTCCAATATTTATGAACTTTTCCCATAGCAAGTGACTTATTGACAAGTGCATCAGTGGTTTAATAATCTCATTGTTTTTTCGACCTTTTCAGTACCTTCGGATAAAGCTCATTTGGGCTTTCCCTTTTATTGACTTTTGTTTCTTATATCTTCAACCTGGCAGTATTTCTTAAATGTTTTCCTTTCCTATCAATAAAACTTGATACAGGATGTGAGATGTGCCATCAGTCACAAATATACATACACAAATACAGACGTTAGAATCCTTTGCCATGAAATAACTACAAAACTTTAGGTTTCTTTAGCTAGGTTAAGTTGTATGTTTTCCGCTCTAACGTTTACTGAGGTTGTAGATTTTTGGCCAGATTTACGTAATCTACTCTGTTATGATGGGTATTGTTCTCCTTGAGTTTGTCATATGTTACTTTTTTAGACAATTGGCATTTCTTGATGTCGTTGGTCCACCGATTTGGCTTCGTATTGAAAAAATACCTTTATTACGTAGTGGCACATATGTTCCCCTTTCTATTACGAAGATTTTACTTCAGCTTTTCCTAGCCACAATCTTATAATTTTCACTGACGATGACTTTCCTGATTTTCCTGTCAAGAGCAATGTGAAGATCATCATAATTTGCAAGTCTAAAATATTTTTCTTTTCAATCTTTTGTGTCGATTAACATTACTAACAGACAAGAAAGTTACCTATAAATTGGTGATGATCACTTATACCAGATTTTTCTGCAGCTTCAACAGCATGAACGAGATCCTCATTTGTTGATAGAACAGAATCTAATACTTTAACGTCGCGAGTAGGTTTCTCAAGTCAGTATATTTGGGCACTATCAAGCAAATGTAGTTAGAGCCCACGCAAGGCGCTCCCGGAAAAGGATCCTCCCCTCTCAGATACCGATGCGTTTGATCGAATCGTATTCATTATAGTCTTTTGCTCACTGATCATAACGTCTTTCATCCACAGTTGACGTCTGGACGGGGAACTTATTAAACTAATCCTGTTGGTATTTTGTTCCAAAGCTAATTATCTTTGATACCTTGTAAAAATGGTGTCGAAATTTTCAACAGTTCGCAACATTTTTTCAGCACAAAATTAAGATGACCTCACACGAAGAGCAAGACACCACCGCTTACTTATTTCTTTCGTATTACTGTTGAATTCGATGTATCTAAGAATTCCGCATATTTCTAATGTTTAGCCAAGATATAGAAATACAAATGGTATCAATTTTTTTTTTATCCGATGCAGTTGTCTCTGCTTAATTCCGGTAATTTCATGTATGTGCTGCAAACATTAACATGAAATATGGAAAGAATCTGAGACGTGTTGTGAGAAGTGCTTACAGAAGTGGATAGGCCCCCCTCCACACGAGCTCGTTTTCCTTTTGAGGAAAACGAGCGTGAAGACAGACTCCTGTGATTTCAATCCGCGCAGCATTCATTTATGTGGTACTTCACCGAACGTGTGTTTATTACATCAGAGGGAACATTTCAGTCCCGGTTGCCATGTACAAACAATAGTGAAAACTTTTAGAAGTTCGGTAGAGAAGAACTTGATCTACTGGTGGAGAAGCCATTGTGGTTTGCGGTATGATTTCACGATTTTCTGGACATTTTTGTAGTTGTCTCGTTTAATGTAGCAGCTTACCGAAGACTGTTGTGAAGCTAAAAGGGTGGTTGAAGTCGTAATAGTTACCTCTTATCCTGCATATAAGGGTGAAATGTGATTGTTCCCGGTCTTTATTTAACATCTCTTCCATTAGAGATCTGTCAATTACTTTAGTTACGGGATATCCCAAGTGAAGTCAGACTTTCTTCAAGAAACTCGCAGTTAGGTTGTCACGGCCACACGATTTGTTTAGGTTATTTCCGATGTGGCCTGCGTGTGAAGCCTGCTGTGATGACGATACCTGGAGTTATCCTCTTGAGACCGATACTTAACATAGTCATAAGCCTGCATAACGTATTTTTCAAGAGCCCTTTACGCACTAAGATGTCCCCTTACAGGATGAATATATGCGTTATACTGACCGTCTTGCTGAATGAGTTTCAACAGGTCAAAATGCAATATGATCCGAGGACCATTTAAGTTTATTCTAGCGTTGAGTTACCATCACCAAAATGTTACTCTTGATTCAACATACGAAAGAATTAATCTCATATTCAATGGTTACAGTGATAACTGAAGGACTGATCTCGTATTCTTCGATAGAATATATATATATATATATATATATATATATATATATATATATATATATATATATATATATGTATATATATATATATATATATATATATATATATATATATATATATATATATATATATATATATATATATATATATATATATATATAATCCTTTCCCCCGTGTCATTCTTTTCCAAAAAGTACAGTAAAGGAACCAAGTCAGGATTTTCCTCTTAGGCTCAGGCATCTGTTTCTGACGCCACCTGGCTCAGGAAGGAAACGATCAAACTTGTACGACAAACCCGAAATTGTGGCAATAATCTTCACACTCCCGTAGTTCCAGTCATCATGGAACAATGAGGCCATTTAAGAAGCACTGGCTTAAGAGAGGCGAAAGGTCAAATGCTGTCTGTGCTGCCCCAGTTGATGACTCCAGCCAACTTTAACATCAGATATTGCAGTTGTGGAGGATGTGGGTATTGCGGTGTTGCTAGTGCTGCCTCTTCTTTAAGGACGGCTGGCGGTGTGGGTGTGTGTGAGAGTTGCAACCCTGCCTATTTCAGGAGTGACGGTAGGTGGGTCTGGGTGTTCCAATGCCACAGTTCCTGCACAGCCGGGATGAGGGCGGGCAGTGAGAGGAGAGGGCGCCCAGGAGCTGCTGGTCTTGCCTGTGCTGGGATGATTGTGGGCTGGGTAGGTGTCCCAGACCTGCAGGAGGCGGGGGGATGGTGGACGTGGGTGTTGTCCCAGAGGCAATGCTCTCTGCTGGGAGGATGGTGAGCTGGATTGCTGTCCCGAAGCTGCTACCTTAACTAGGACTGAGTGCTTGTGTAACATTATAGGTTTCTCTCGCAGTGAGGAACAATATGTTTGTTTGCAAAGTTTCTTCCTTGTATCTTTATTATCATTTAGTATTTGGTTCTTCTTAGCAGTTAGTATCAGTCTTTGACCTAACCCTTACGGGTAAGATCAAAGGCCATAGGTGGTCAGGGTGCAGTGAACATTGTCGTCTGTAGAGTGAAGACGTGTTTTTATGGGTGAAGTGAAGATGAGCCGTTGTTAAGGGTGAGGTGGTGTATAAGTTCATCAAGGATCCAGTGACGACGCGTTTATCAAGGATGTAATGAAAATACATTACTTGGTTTATTGATCTTGATGAGTCGTGGCACACTAGTACTGAAGGTGTATTTTGAGAGAGATATACTGCATTCGCTTGTGAATGCTGGCATTTCTCTGGTATATTTGACTAGTTTCTTTTAGATTCTTTTTAACAACAGATAAAACATGTAGGTGTTTGCGGAGAGGAAATGGATAACTGAAACAACAACAGGGAAATAGTTGAAATACAGGAGGAATTGTTTGAAGAATCCAGAATATAGTTGTCGTAAGAATCTGTGTAAACGTACCAAAATTCCTTATGCTTATAGCAAAAGTGTCTGAAACAATATGGATGTATTGTAGTCACCAGTAGTACAACAGACCAGTGCTTCGTGTATGCAGTTTGAACATTTGTTTCACTCGGTAGATTGTAAAATTTGCCTTTGTGTCCTAACTTATGAAATACCCTTGTAGACATCACTGTTCTTACGGAAACGTGGGTTGAACTAGAACCGCTGGATATCCTTGTTGCTTGTTCCACGTAGGTGAATTAAACTGGAAAAGGAGGGAGGAGGGAAGGCAGTCTCTTTCAGGGACATTTTAGAGTGTAGTATGTAGGACGACGACATAGTTATCGTAGAATAAAAAAGAGAACCACTTCTATAGGATTTAACGAAGGTAAAAAAGAATACTTGTTTTAGTAATTCATCGACCTACGTATCTGAGCGTAACTGAAAGCAAACCGATTCATGACTTGGAATCCCTAGAATTTATACATTATCTAAAGTCGTTTGTCAAAGCACTGTATTACACAGCCCATTCATAGAGACGATATTCTCCATTTATCGCCAAGTAATTCAGTCGTACACTGCATTCGTAATGACCACAAAAAGGAGCCCACTCTGAAATTACAGACGTGTGTTTGAATATCACAAACACCCTTTCAGTGCAGGAGTTCAGCGAAGCAAGCTTTAAAGGATTAAGGCGTTGTCTCCGGACGCAGAGTGGAGGAGGAACCGAGGTTCGAAGCAGGTGCTCGTGACCTGAGAGAAATGAGAGGAGAGGAAACAGTCGAGGAAACACACCGGGGTCAGTTTACACCTCATTAGTGGGGTGAAGGGGGAAGCGAAGGTTCAACGTGCTCTCGTGGCCTGTAGCTGCACCGCGCCATAGCCATAGAGAGTTGTGGTTCCTGACGAGCGTCACAGAATGTAACCAGTTCGAGAACACCTGAAACAGATAATAGAAAGTTAATGAACGATATATGTAAATTAGATCAAAATAACGGATGATCTTAATTGCAAAATAATGACAAGACAAAAGGAATGTTTTGTTGTGAAGAGAAAGTGAAATGAATGTGTAAAAGCAGAGGACATCACCTTAAGAATCACATCGGTGACCAAACAAGAAACAGGGAAAGAAAGATGTAAGGAAGACAAGATGATGAGTGTTGCACCTGAAGACAAGATTGACGTGAGAGATCCCTTTCTGAGATATATGGGAAGACCCAAGAGAAAATTGGTTCTTTAGTGTCTGATTTACTGCATTTACCTGATAAATGATGACCAGATGAAGAGAATGATAACAGATACTCCTAAATCAGTTACTACAAGAGAAGAATTAAGTAATTCCACGAGACTTCCTGACATTTTTTATAAGATAATTAGAAACTAGATTTTGTGGCATTGCCGTTAATAACAACGGTATTGGCGTGCAAATGTGGAAGTAGATATCATATTGCTCGACAAGACCCGATGACGTGTTTGTTACAGTCGTAAGTAGTAATATAGAGTGAAGCTGAGTCACCCCTGGTGTGCGTGTTCAACTAATTTTTCTTAATAGAAGCTATAACACACACACACACACACACACACACACACACACACACACCTCGTCCAACCCTCGACGCGGCTGGACGTGTGTCATTGGCGCCGCCCTTGGGCCGTGAGAGGTCAAAAGTGCGCAGATATGTAGATCCCTAGATTACGCCTGATTGGACCTACCAATCCAAGAGGTCAAATGTCCACCTGAACTACGACCTACCGACCCGAGAGATCAAATGTCCACTTGAACTACGACCTAACGACCCGAGAGGTCAAATGTCCACTTGAACTACGACCCAACGACCCAAGAGGTCAAATGTCCTCTTGAACTACGACCTACCGACTCGAAAGGTCAAATGTCTACTTGAACTACGACCTACCGAACCGAGAGGTCAAATGTCCACTTGAACTACGACCTAACGACCCGAGAGGTCAAATGTCCACTTGAACTACCGCTTCCTCACAGCTGGACACTCAGACTGCGCCTGATTGGACCACCGCCATCCTCACACGAGATGGTCTTTTTTCCCGTGAATTCAGTTATGCGAGAGACACGCCTTCGATAACATTACTAGCGAACAAGTACCTTCGCGAGAGTCCCTCAAGAGGGCAGGGTCGGAGCTACGCTCACAGTGGAGTAAACACCATAACACTAACATATACTCCGACCAGCGAGGTAGTGATCCAGTGTCTCAGTTAGAGTCTCTTCGAGGGTCAGAGGGGTTGATCACCTGGTGTAAACACCATGACAGTGACAGATGCCAGCACCAGCACGGCCCTCCTCACCATGCCAGCACCAGCACGGCCCTCCTCACCATGCCAGCACCAGCACGGTCCTCCTCACCATGCCAGCACCAGCACGGCCCTCCTCACCATGCCAGCACCAGCACGGCCCTCCTCACCATGCCAGCACCAGCACGGCCCTCCTCACCATGCCAGCACCAGCACGGCCCTCCTCACCATGCCAGCACCAGCATGGCCCTCCTCACCATGCCAGCACCAGCACGGTCCTCCTCACCATGCCAGCACCAGCACGGCCCTCCTCACCATGCCAGCACCAGCACGGCCCTCCTCACCATGCCAGCACCCCCGACACCAAGACTAATTAACCTTCACTGACAGGCGTCCGTCATCACAGTCACCCTGTACCAACCAGTGCTCGTGCACATACATACAAGAATACAAGATATCTACTGTTGTGAATATCTTAAACAGTTCACAAAAAAGTGCACAGCTAAGCATGCAAATAGTTACGTTTCCTCATAGTTAATGTGTATGTCAACTACTATATGACTGTAACGCAACAAACGTGAAAATATTCATGACTTCATGTTCACCATCATGTACATAATATGTGTTAGCACAGTATTACTGAAATCCGTCCGGTGTATATAACTTAGACTGAACGAAAAGTGTGTAATTCATGAATCGTAGAATTAGCTTCGTAACAATTTCCTGTGCAGTGGAAAAAAGACTTCACTTGTGTGCTTATCAATAGCGTAGAGATATCCAGCCCCACCTTGATCTTGAGTTCTTTTGTGGTTAATTAACTAGTTCCTCTCTCTCTCTCTCTCTCTCTCTCTCTCTCTCTCTCTCTCTCTCTCTCTCTCTCTCTCTCTCTCTCTTTCTCTCTCTCTCTCTCTCTCTCTCTCTCTCTCTCTCTCTCTCTCTCTCTCTCTCTCTCTCTCTCTCTCTCTCTCTCTCTCTCTCAGTTTTGTTAATTTTGAATCGTGTTTCATCAGCCGAAGGGCTGCCTGGCTGTATACAGTAAACCGTTCTTTTTGAATGATTGATTGATTTTCACACACACACAGACACACACACACACGGTACCAGAATTAAACCAGACAAGTTGTAGGTAAAGACCAGAGGCCTTACATTCGTACACCATGAAAGAGAGAAGAGTAAAGGGTAACTTCATCACTGTTATGGCTCTCGCTCACACTCTCCCTCTCTGTCTCCCCTCCCTCTCCGCTGGCTCAACACCTCGCTCTGGTCAGCTTAAACCTCTCTCTTCCCAGGCTTGTACCATGAGAACCAGTATACCACCTCCTCTCCCTCTATCCTCCCATCCCTCCACTTCGTACTGGTTCCATACTCCTTACCATCCTCCCTGCCTATCCCTATCTTAACAGTATAAATGAGGGAGCCGCAGGCCGCACCTTCAGTCTACACGAAAGGTCAGGCAGAAGAATGCGGCTGCGGCACTTGCGGCTGATGGAGAGGCAAGCACTGTGACTACCTGTGCTGTCTGTCAGCCTTGGTCGTATGTTGGTCTTGCTATTCATATATTAACCTTATCCATATGGCAGTTCGTAGACCCTGTGCTCGGTGTCTTTCATTGAGCGTTGTGGTTCACGACCGGTGACCGATATTGGAATACTTGTAACTCATTTGCGTAAGATTAATCTTAGTTGGATTTAGTATTTTAGTTCTGTTGTGAGTGTTCATATTCGTCTTATTCATTAATGTCTATATAACTACTCGTTTATCATCGCAAAGGTTTATAATCAATACAGTCTTCAAGTTCTTAACCAGTTTGATGACGAAGACAGTGAACAGTTCTACGAAAGATGCAAAAATGAATCAAGCAGAGACGATAACATGAACTTAAGCCAGCAACTTTCTGCATAAAATGTAAAGAATCGGGATTATAACACAACAGTTGTGACTGAATGGTGTTCTGCGACTGCGAATTTCGACAACATACTGAAGTTTAAGAGATGGGGACCCAAATCGTTGTGTACTAATAAGTAATTTCACACACACACACACACACACACACACACACACACACACACACACACACACACACACACACACACACGTCACTAATTTCACCACGAGCCCGTCATCTGGCAAATTTCATTATCAGTTTTACACTTAGTAGATTATGATCTGGAGTTAATTCATTTACCATTTGTTACTCAGTTTTTTTCGCCTATATAGTAACACATTAAAAACCCGGATAAAGTTTATCTTAAACGCTTGCCTTTTATTAGTTATTCTAAAAAGTTGTCAGATACCTTCCGTCAAAATGTCAGATCCACCGAACTTACTGATAAAGTGATAATAATCGTATAAACAATCACAAAATGTCGATAATTCCATTGCGTGGCGCTCGGAAGTTATTTAGATTGCCTCGCTTGATGAAAATCAGGAATAAGGCTCTCTTACATTACGAGTCTGAGAGTTACCTGAATATGATCTGATTACTGTGGCAGACCTGATTACTGTGGCTTCACCAAAAGCCATGCATCCTTCAGCTCCCACAACCTGGGTGTACGTTATGTCCTCACGTTCTCCCTCACCAGCTAACAACAGCACTAACAACATGATGATTCCACATCATAATGCTAGATGTCTGCTTCGACCTTACCAGTGATGTATGTTCACTGACGCTGGTATAAAACTAGATATTAGCCTCACTAGTTTCTTATACCCCTGCCTGACTGTTTCTGACTCCACACGCCACAGCATCATCAGAGAAGGTCCAGCTGATGCCTGCTTCATACTCGGAGTGTGTGAAGGTCTGTGAGACAGTATGACGAGGTCTCCATCACACGTCCACGGAGTCGTCTCTTCCACCAGCCTTTACTTAGCGGGAAGGCAGGTGAACTACATGTAATCCGTCGCCATTATTCCAACGTTTATCATGACTGCTGTAACTCTTATCTATCAGCTTTAATTCCGTTGGTAATAGCACCGACGGAGCAACTGTTACTGAGCTCAAACATGTGTGAAGCGAACATGGCTTCCACAATTACGAGAGATTTTATTTTTCAGGATCTCACGTTGAATTGATCTGACAGTTGGGACAAATATCCTTATTCATACGTCAACTCTCACGTTCCAATTCACTCTATTCAATGCTCGTCTTTCACCCTCATGTATGTTCCCTCCAACATCCGATTTGGTCTCCTACCTCTCCTCGTTTCCCTCCACCTCTGACACATATATCCTCTTTGTCAATCTTTCCTCACTCATTCTTTCCATGTGACGAAACCATTTCAATACACCCTCTTCTGCTCTCTCAACAACACTCTTTTTATTACCACACATCTCTCTTACCCTTTCATTACTTGATCAAACCACCTCACACCACATATTGTCCTCAAACATCTCATTTCCAACACAGCCACCCTCCTCCGCACAACCCTATCTATACCCCATGCCCCACAGCCATATAACATTGTTGGAACCGCTGTTCCTTCAAACATGCCCATTTTTGCTATCCGAGATAACGTTCTCACCTTCCACACATTCTCCAACGCTCTCAGAACCTTCGCCTTCTCCCCCACCCTGTGACTCACTTCCGCTTCCATGATTCCATCCGCTGCCAAATCCACTCCCAGATATCTAAAACACTTCACTTCCTCCAGTTTCTCTCCATTCAAACGTACTTCCCAGTTTACTTGTCCCTCAACCCTACTGAACCTAACCTTGCTCTTATTCACATTTACTCTCAGCTTTCTTCGTTCACACACTTTACCAGACTCAGTCATCAACCTCTGCAGTTTCTCATCCGATCAGCCACCAGTGCTGTATCATCAGCGAACAACTGAAACACTTCCCAAGCCCTCTCATTCACAACAGACTGCGTACTTGCTCCTCTCTCCAAAACTCTTGCATTCACCTCCCTAACAACCCTATCCATAGATAAACAACCATGGAGACATCACGCACCCCTGCTGCAAACCGACATTTACTGAGAACCGATCACTTTCCTCTCTTCCTACTCGTACACATTCCTTACATCCTCGATAAAAACTTTTCACTGCTTTTAGCAACTTACCTCCCACACCATTACTCTTAATACCTTCCGCAGAGCATCTCTATCAACTCTATCATATGCCTTCTCTAGATCCCTAAATGCTAGCATACAAATCCATCTGTTTTTCTAAGTATTTCTCACATACATTCTTCAAAGCAAACACCTGATCCACACATCGTCTACCACTTCTTAAATCACACTGCCCTTCCCTAGTCTGATGCTCTGTACATGCATTCACCCTCTCAATCAATACCCTCCCATATAATTTTCCAGGAATGCTCAGCAAACTTATAACTCAGAAATTTGAACACTCACCTTTATCCCGTTTGGCTTTGTACAATGGCACTATGGATGCATTCCGCCAATCCTCAGGCACTTCATCATGAACCTTACATACGCTGAATATCCTCACCAACTAGTCAACAACACAGTCAACCCCCCTTTTTTAATAAATTCCACTTCAATACCATCCAAACCTGCCGCCTTGCCGTCTTTCATCTTCCGCAAAGCTTTCACTGCCTTTTCTCTGTTTACCAAATCATTCTTCCTGACCCTTTCACTTCACACACCACCTCGACCAAAACACCCTATATCTGCCACTCTATCATCAGACACATTCAACAAACCTTCAAAATACTTACTCCATCTCCCTCTCACTTCACAACTACTTGATATTACCTCCCCATTTGCCCCCTTCACTGATGCTCCTATTTGTTCTCTTGTCTTACGCACTTTATTTACCTCCTTCCAAAACATCTTTTTATTCTTCCCAAAATTTAGTGATACTCTCTCACCCCAACTCTCATTTGCCCTCTTTTTCACCCCTTGCACCTTTCTCTTGACCTCTTGCATCTTTCTTTGATGCATCTCCCAGTCATTTGCACCATTTCCATGCAAAAATCGTCCAAATGCCTCTCTTTTTCACGTACATTCTTACTTCTTCATCTCACCACTCACTACCCTTTCTGATCCTCCCACCCACCTTTAGCATGTCACAAGCATCTTTTGCGCAAGCCATCACTGCTTCCCTAAACTGCTTCCCTAAATACATCCCATTCCTCCCCCACTCCCCTTACGTCCTTTTCTCTCTCCATTTTCCATTCTGCACTCAATCTCTCCTGGTACTCCTCAAAGAAGTCTCCTTCCCAAGCTCACTTACTCTCACCACTCACTTCACCCCAACATTCTCTCTTCTTCTCTGAAAATCTCTACATCTCTTCACCTTCGCCTCCACAAGATAATGATCAGACATCCCTCCAGTTGCCCCTCTCAGCACATTAACATCCAAAAGTCTCTTTTTCACGCTCTTATCGAATAACACATAATCCAATAACGCTCTCTTGCCATCTCTCCCACTTACATAAGTATACTTATGATATCTCTTTTTAAACCAGGTGTTCACAGTCACCAGTCCTTTTTCAGCACACAAATCTACAAGTTCTTCACCATTTCCATTTGCAACACTGAACACCCCAGGTACACCGATTATTCCCTCAACTGCCACATTACTCACCTCTGCATTCATATCATCCATCACTATAACCCAGTTTCGTGCATCAAAGCTGCTAACACACTCACTCAGATGCTCTCAAAACACTTGCCTCTCATGTTCTTTCTTCTCATGCCCAGGTGCATAGGCACCAATAATCACCCATCTCTCTCCATCCACTTTCAGTTTTACCCATATCAGTCTAGAGTTTACTTTCTTACACTGTCACATACTCCCACAACTCCTGTTTCAGGAGTAGTGCTATTCCTTCCCTTGCTCTTGTCCTCTCACCAACCCCGGACTTTACTCCCAAAACATTCCCTAGCCACTCCTCCCCTTTACCCTTGAGCTTTGTTTCACTTAGAGCCAAAACATCCAGGTTCCTTTCCTCAAACATACTACCTATCTCTCCTTTTTTGCCATCTTGGTTACATCGACACACATTTAGACACCCCAATCTGAGCCTTCGAGGAGGATGAGCACTCCCCGCGTGACTCCTTCTTCTGTTTCCCCTTCTAGAAAGTTAAAATACAATGAAGGTAGTGTTTCTAGCCCCCCGTTCCCGTCCCCTTTAGCCGCCTTCTACGACACGTGGGGAATGCATGGGAAGTATTCTTTCTCCCCTATCCCCAGGGATATATATATATATATAAATATATATATATATATATGGGTATGTTTGAAGGAATAGTGGTTCCAACAATGTTGTATGGTTGCAAGGCATGGGCTATGGATAGAGTTGGGCACAGGAGGGTGGATGTGCTGGGAATGAGATGTTTGAGGACAATTTGTGGTGTGAGGTGGTTTGATCGAGTAAGTAATGTACGGGTAAGAGAGATGTGTGGAAATAAAAAGAGTGTGGTTGAGAGAGCAGAAGAGGGTGTTTTGAAATGGTTTGGGCACATGGAGAGAATGAGTGAGGAAAGATTGACCAAGAGGATATACGTGTCGGAGGTGGAGGGAACGCGGAGAAGTGGGAGACCAAATTGGAGGTGGAAAGATGGAGTGAAAAAGATTTTGTGTGATCGGGGCCTGAACATGCAGGAGGGTGAAAGGCGGGCAAGGAATAGAGTGAATTGGATCGATGTGGTATACCGGGGTTGACGTGCTGTCAGTGGATTGAATCAGGGCATGTGAAGCGTCTGGGGTAAACCATGGAAAGTTGTGTGGGTCCTGGATGTGGAAAGGGAGCTGAGGTTTCGGGCATTATTGCATGACAGCTGGAGACTGAGTGTGAACGAATGGGGCCTTTGTTGTCTTTTCCTAGTGCTACCTCGCACACATGGGGGGGAGGGGGATGGTATTCCATGTGTGGCGAGGTGGCGATGGGAATGAATAAGGGCAGACAGTGTGAATTGTGTGCATGAGTATATATGTATGTGTCTGTGTGTGTATATATATATATATATATACATTGAGATGTATAGGTATGTATATTTGCGTGTGTGGGCGTGTGTGTGTGTACATTGTGTATGGGCGTGGGTTGGGCCATTTCTTTTGTCTGTTTCCTTGCGCTACCTCGCAAACGCGGGAGACAGCGACAAAGCAAAATAAATATAAAAATAAATAAATAAATATATATATATATATATATATATATATATATATATATATATATATATATATATATATAGGTATTGCATTGGATTTATGAAATATAGGGGGTGACTCTGTTGTTGCCTGGAGGGGAAGGATATTCAGTGTCTGTATGGCTCATGGTGAAGTGCGTGAGGATTGGCGGAATGCATACATCGTGCCATTGTACAAAGGCAAAGGGGATAAAGGTGAGTGTTCAAATTACAGATGTAAGTTTGTTGAGTATTCCTGGGAAATTATATGGGAGGGTATTGATTGAGAGGGTGAAGGCATGTACAGAACATCAGATTGGGGAAGAGCAGTGTGGTTTCAGAAGTGGTAGAGGATGTGTGTCAGGTGTTTGCTTTGAAGAATGTATGTGAGAAATACTAATAAAAACAAATGGGTTTGTATGTAGTATTTAGGGATCTGGTGAAGGCATATGATAAGAGTCGATAGAGATGCTCTGTGGAAGGTATTAAGAATATATGATTTGGGAGGCAAGTTGCGAGAAGCAGTGAAAAGTTTTTATCAAGGATGTAAGGCATGTGTACGATTAGGAAGAGACGAAAGTGATTGATTCTCAGTGAATGTCGGTTTGCGGCAGGGGTGCGTGATGTCTACATGGCTGTCTAATTTTTTTTTTATGGACGGGTTGTTAGGGAGGTGAATGCAAGAGTTTTGGAGAGAGGGGCAAGTTTGCTGTTTGTTGTGGATGAGAGGGCTTCAGAAATGAGTCAGTTGTTGTTCGCTGATGATACGGCGTTGGTGGCTGATTTGGGTGAGAAGCTGGTGACTGAGTTTGGTAAAGTGTGTGAAAGAAAAAAGCTGAGAGTAAATGTGAATAAGAGCCAGGTTGTTAGGTATAATAGGGTTGAGGGATAGGTCAACTGGGAGGTAAGTTTGAATGGAGAAAAACTGGAGGAAGTGAAGTGTTTTAGATATCTGGGAGTGGATTTGGCAGCGGATGGAACCATGGAAGCGGAAGTGTCATAGGGTGGGGGAGAGGGCGAAAGTTCTGGGAGCGTTGAAAAATGTGTGGAAGTCGAGAACATTATCTCGGAAAGCAAAATTGGGTATGGTTGAAGGAATAGTGGTTCCAGCAATGTTGTATGGATGCTAGGCGTGGGCTATAGATAGAGTTGTGCGGAGGAGAGTGAATATGTTGGAAATGAGATGTTTGAGGACAATATGTGGTGTGAGGTGGTTTGATCGAAGTAAGTAATGAATGGGTATGAGATATGTGTGGTAATAAAAAGAGTGTGGTTTAGAGAGCAGAAGAGAGTGTTTTGGAATAGTTTTGTCTCATGGAAAGAACGAGTGAAGAAAGATTGACAAAGAGGATATATGTGTCAGAGGTGGAGGGAACGAAGAGAAGCGGGAGACCAAATTGGAGGTGGAAGGATGGAGTGAAAAAGATTTTGAGCGATCGGGGCCTGAACATGCAGGAGGGTAAAAGGCGTGCAAGAAATAGAGTGTATTGGAACGATGTGATATACCGTGGTCGACGTGGTGTCAGTGGATTCAACCAGGGCATGTGAAGCGTTTGGGGTAAACCATGGAAAATTTGTGGAGCCTGGATGTGGAAAGGGAGCTGTGGTATTGGTGCATTATACATGACAGCTAGAGACTGAGTGTTAACGAATGTGGCCTTTGTTGTCTTTTCCTAGCGCTACCTCGCGCTTGCGGGGGGAGGGGGTTGTCATTTCATGTGTGGCGGGTTGGCGACGGGAATGAATGAAGGCAGCAAGTATAAATTATGTATGCGTGTATATATGTATACGTTGAAATAATAGTCTTAAATTCATCTTTGATCCCGTACCAGTTTTCTTCCATTTCAACTATGTCTGTAGGTCATGTATATGTCTGTAGGTATGTATATGTGCATGTGTGGACGTGTATGTGTATACATGTATATGTGGGTGGGTTGGGCCATCCCTTCGTCTGCCCTGCCTCGCTAACGCGGGAGAGAGCGACAAAGTGTAATAAATAGATAAATATATGCTTTGTGTGTAAGAGAATTTTGGTAGATATGGTCATTAGGTCCTTCGTTCGTTGATATCCTTATCGAACCGCGGATTTATTTTTGAAACGTGTCGAACCTGAACTTAATGATCGAACTTCGGTAAAACTTTTAACCGTTGTTATCGAAAGTCCTTTTTTTTTCCGGGAGAAAGAAAATGTTACGCCAGAGTTGGGTGGCAAGGAGATCTTTTGTATCGACCTATATTTTTGTTCCTTGAGGAATTGATATGTATGTGGGATGTACCACCCGGCTAATACACATTCACTGCCCTAAACAAGGGTTGTGTATTGCTACTAAGCACACGTCATGTTCTACCTTCATGTTTCACTGTTGTAAGTTTGGTTATGTGTTATGCTCATCAGCTTCTAAGGGGACTTCCTGTTGTGAAATACAAATTCAGCGCATAGCTGCTTGTATTTTGTATCAATGAAATTTGTTGCGAAAAGAGTAAGTTATTTTCTCTGGCACCTACTTACTCAACCTTCAGAATAATTCGTTGTGGTTCTTTTATGATATAAAAGCCAGCATGGTTAATCTTAAGTGCCTGCGGTTTTGTGCGACAATATTTCGAGTCTTCTTGTACGATGAAGAAGAAGAGGGCGACCGAGACCAGATGGAATTACTTGAAATGTTGTGTTGTCATAAAGTCTGACTCACCTTCGTTGTGGCGCTGAGGTTTGCTGCTGTAAGAGTTATGGGAAACTAAGCAAATTTGATATGGACTTCATACCTGAATATCTGTAATATTCTACTACCTTCTTCCTCACACTGTTGTAAGGTTTCTCTCTCTCTAGAGTGTTTAGGTTGAAATGTTCATTTTTGGAGTGAGGAAACCGTAATCTTATCCTTTCCTTTAGACAGTAAAGGTTTGTCGACATAGAAGAGCTGAATTTAGATTTGTCTTTTCCCAGTTCTCGGGAGAGTAGCTCTAAAGCATAACTCATCTTCCACACTTTCCTAGGTGGTGTGATTGGCACCTGGTGTAGCAAAAGTAACCCTGAAAAACCAGTGGTTTAGAAAATAAGCTCTTTCGTGAGTTTTAGAGAAATCTATTTTCGAAAGTCGTACGAAATACGAAAATTCTTTTGAGATGACGAACAAGTGAAAACGGGATGTTTTTTATTGTGTTGGGCTGCTTTCCCCCTCCTCGTTTTCTTGTTCACACACTGATGATTGCGACAACACCCACATTTCACTGATTCTGTTACTGGCGAGGTAAAAGACATAGTTCATCTCTCCAGGAGTTGTTCAGAAAGCTCTGTTTAACCTGATCACTTCAAATATTGTTCTAGGATTAGCTCGTCCTTTGTGAAAGCTTTTCGAAGTACCATTACGCGAGGGAAGTTTCGCGGTCGTGTGGAGGCGGTGAAGTGCTCCACCGATCCCATAAAAGCCTCCAGATCTCGTTTCACTGAGGTATCGAATTCTGAGCATCGCATGACTCTCGTCTTTCGTGTTGAATGAACCTTTTGGCCGCGAATCTGACAAGCTTGAAAATGACGCTTTGTTTTCATCCCAGGTCAAACGGACGCTTTCCTTATAAACAAACAGAAGAATTTCTGTTTGTTTCTTTTACTTGTGTTGTTGGAAATTTGTGGCTTTCAGGAGGATCACGAAGTATTTCTATTTTATTGGGTAAGTTGAAAAAAGTTGATTCGATACAATACTAAACTTCTTTATGAACTTCAGTACCGTCGAGTCTAGACTATTCTGCAGGAGTGAATCTGACATTCTCTCTTTAACCGTAACATCTAATTCGTTTTCAGATTAGACTACGTAGAACTAGACTGTGGTATGGTGTGTACCTAATCTACACATGCTGTCTACCTCATATACATCTATTACACACCGCCTTTTTGTGATTGGATGTATACCGTTACCATCAGAGATATAGAAGTGTTTTTACAAGCCACAGAAGATTAGCTATTGAACATATGAATACATTAAGGATAAGAGCAGTTTTACTCTGATTCTTACGAGATCCACTGAACCAGGATGTTGTAGATCTCACTTATCAGCAACTGGAAGATATTGGTTCCCTGAGACCGTCATTAAGTTCTATCGTGTAGGAGGAGAGCAGAGCAAACTCCATTATCTTTTCAGATCGAGTATTTCACCCGGGGCTACATAGTGCTCAGCTTATTAACGTCTGTAGTAGTTATCCTCTTGTATACATCTGTAATGGTCATGCTCGTAGATCAGTATACATAGTGCTCAGCTTTACCTCCGTAATGGTCATCCTCCTAGATCATTATGCTTCAGACTTGTGGATTACTAAATATTTTCGAGATCTAAGCTTGTTGGACTCAGTCCAACAGAAAAGGATCCGATGAGTTCCGGGCTTTCACGGCTGAGTCGTAGGTCTCATCCCTTATCATAACATACAACACTCTCTCATCAGAATTGATTAAATGATCTTGTTTACCGGCACCAGTGAGTCCATATACCGAGTTGTTGCCTCCAGGCCTCGTACCTGACTCGCACTTATATGTAACTCCAGAGCGTAGTTGATCGGAAGACCATCACATAAAATGCCGTCGTCAGTTTCCTTCTCGTCCTAACACCGGCAGTGTCGCAGCAACGCTTGCCACTGACATTGCGACAAATCAATAACAGCGGCTGACCCTCAGCATCTCTTATTTTCCCGACGTAATCTCCTCTCAGTTTCTCGCAACAACAGAATCTTGAAAATCACGTCATGTATCTCAAACAACTTGTCTCATCCACTCACACTCTGTTGTGGAATAGTGTTCGCCTTCCTTTTTTTTTTTTCGCTCCTCATGGTTGCAGCCTCTTAATATCAGGGGTCCGAGGTTGGTTGTCTCGATATCGTGTGTGAATATATTTACAAAACCTTCTGGAAGCCCAGGTGGGTTAGGATTCCAGGTAAGAGCCTTTACACACTTGGTCCAGGAAGGTGCATTATCCCGCGCCACATAAACCTTGTCTATAGCGTATTCAAACCTCAAAACTTCTGTCATTAAGTCTCAACGGGGAGAGCTGTAAGTCCAGCCTCCCCTGGCAATGGAGAGCTACGAACACAGGAGTGGCGGGCACATATTGTTTTTCTAATACTAAGGCAAGTAGCTGCACAACACACTTAATGTTCCATGTTTTCGTAAGTGGTGCGTTTGGACCTGGCATTATTGTCATGCTAGACAATAACAGTGCTCCTGAGACAGCAGTAAAATATTACTTTATGTTCTCCACACACACACACACACACACACACACACACACACACACACACACACACACACACACACGGGCGTCCATGGTATAATGGTTAGCGTCGCTGACCATGATTAATGCACGGTCCTGCCATTTGGCCCACTGCCAACCCAGCTACTCATCCTTCCCTTGGGGCTAGTCGATAAGTGCTCACCTGCCTTAGGCTGTGTGGGTGTGTGTGTTGTTTGTGTGTTGTGTGTGTGTGTGTGTGTGTGTGTGTGTGTGTGTGTGTGTGTGTGTGCATTAAAGATACTGTAGATATACAAGGTGTAGAGACTAGAAAACACGTGTGTAAAACTCTTCCCTTATTACACAAATAATAACACACACGTTGTTCATGAAATGAGGCCTCCTGTGGGTAGAACACACGTGCACACTCGTACACAATAAGCAATACTGAAAAGAGTCAACTGAGGAGTAGATGTATGGATGCCAATGGTTGTACACCAAAGGGGGGAATCAGGGAAGAGAGAGAGACAAGACTCATCAAATGGCATTCGGCCGAAAAAAAAAGGAAGTGGAGACTTCGTATGGACAAGATGCAGACGGCACAGCAGTCGGTCAGCTTTTGAAAGCTGTGACAGAACGAGAAGTGACTACTACTGTACAGTAAAGAGGAGTAGGGACGTGTCTGACCTAGAAACGTCAGCTTCAGTAAGAGACTGCCGTATGCTCTCCCTCTGCACCATCACTCACCACCATGTTCGCTACGGAGGAAAACGCCACCAAACGCATCGTCACAACACCCTCACTGAACCTAGATATACTGTACTTCCCCTCGACACACACACACACACACACACACACACACACACACACACACACACACACACACACACACACACCCCATCCTCACCTCATCCTCGATACACACTGATTCACATTACCCTCGACGAATGCATTTTCGCCCAACCCTTGATGACGATAATTTAACCTTCGATAAGCTCATCTTACGCTGCATCGTGGAACACCGCCGGGTCAAGGCAAAGGCTTGGGATGCGGTGCTGATAGTGGGAAAGAAAATTATGGAAATGATAAGAGAGAAGGAGGAAGTTAGAATAAAGAAGTGAAGTGAAGCGAATGATCAGGGTAAAGAACGAGGGAGGTGGGGAAAAAGAACAAGAGAGTTTGAAGGATCGAAATTCTAAATTCCCAAAATATATTCCTATTAGAGGACACATCAGTGCCAGATAACTAGCTGGGATTAAGGAGACCCCCATAGAAAGCATTATGATCGTTGGATATTTTATAGGTACGTTGATGTCGCAACACCTCACCCCAAGTGCTCATTGAGTGGGTACAGAAGCACTTTTAGGCCACTTGAGGTTATAACGAAGTGAATAGAAGACATATTGATGTCAAGCGAGAGAGAGAGAGAGAGAGAGAGAGAGAGAGAGAGAGAGAGAGAGAGAGAGAGAGAGAGAGAGTGGATGGATTGTGTATATTTGTATATATTTTGACTACTTTTTTGAATTTCATACTTTAAGTTGGTATATATATATATATATATATATATATATATATATATATATATATATATATATATATATATATATATATACCGGGGTTGACGTGCTGTCAATGGATTGAACCAGGGCATGTGAAGCGTCTGGGGTAAACCATGGAAAGTTTTGTGGGGCCTGGATGTGGAAAGGGAGCTGTGGTTTCGGTGCATTATGCATGGCAGCTAGAGACTGAGTGTGAACAAATGTGGCCTTTGTTGTCTTTTCCTAGCGCTACCTCGCGCACATGCGGGGGAATAGGGCTGTCATTTCATGTATGGCGGGGTGGCGACGGGAATGAATAAGGGCAGACAGTATGAATTATGTACATGTGTATATATGTATATGTCTTTGTGTGTATATATATGTATACGTTGAGATGTATAGATATGTATATGTGCTTGTCTGGACGTGTATGTATATACATGTGTATGTGGGTGGGTTGGGCCATTCTTTCGTCTGTTTTCCTTGCGCTACCTCGCTAACGCGGGAGACAGCGACAAAGTTTAATAGAATAAAATAAGATAATATATGCTGCTTTGTTAGGCAGGGATAAGAGGATTACACCATCGGTGGACCAGAAATTATCTACAAGGAAAGTGAATGACTTACCAGAACAAAACCTTCGAAAACTAGCATCGTCTCGAATATGATGCGCAAGTGTAAGAAAAGGAAAATACTTAATGCCACTATCCTACAGAGAGACTTGAATCAACAGCTCCAGTGTTAGTCTGATACTTATCGAATGGAATTCATCCCGTCCTGACTCAGTCAGGTAGGTGGGGTACAACATGGTAAGATGTGGCCGGGTTATGAGGATCATCTTCCAGTGAACAGATTACAGGAGTGTGTACGTGAAAGTAGCCTTGACTCTGTTCCAGTACTCATATTACCTCCAGGCGTTAAACCACATATCAATCAGTGTCACCATTACCTTCTAATGCCTGGGTACAGAGATGTTAGAAAAGCAATATTAATAGTGTATATCACACCTCGTGTACAGAAGAGGAACCCAAGTCCCGTCACCTTGAAGAATGGAAGCGATGGAATTGTCCGAATTTGAAGAGAGAAGGAATAGCGAGATATAACGGAAGCTTTACAGCTTTTAAGATCGACTTGAAAGAGAAAAGTGGGTATTGAGCAATTCTTGCAAATAATGTGGAACTTATCACTAAGAACAGGGTTTTCAAAAAGATTTCTGCGGAACCCTTGAGTTCTACGCAAGTTTGATGGAAGACAAAGAAAGAAAATGAGAAAATTTGAATAAGAAATGCGCTAATAGAAATAGAATCATGTAAGAATGCAGAGAGCTAATCGAAGAAACTATAAATAAAGGGAGCAGTAAGAATATTCGTGTTCTGTGGAGGAGGCGGTGGTAATGATACTAGCAATGGTAACATGAGACAAAGATTTGCAATTTTTGAACATATTCCATGCAAAGGAGAAGAGAAATCTGATGGTGAAAGAGTGGTTGAAGATGGCTCCTTCTTAAAATGATGTTGATATCAAGAACTCCAGATTTGTAATGGTTTTTCTTGAGGTAGATGGTGAGGTATCCGTCCATGCTCTTCGACACCCAGCATGTAGTCCGCAGGGGGTTCAGAACATGAGAAATGAAACCATGGATGAAATAGAGAGACGATGTAACAGGTAGAGGGGATGTTTGCCACCACATGCCGGCTGCAAGAAACTCAGTAATGCGTTCAGCACAGGAGGAAAGCATCACCAGGGGGAATAAAGACAATAGTCACCTAAAGGAACACTACTTAGATTCTACGAAACCTTCCTTAAGAATCAGACCTGGCATTTATAGACCTTGCTGAGAGGAAGGAGTGTCAAAGAAGAGAAGACGTGCACTAGTGTGTCATCAAAAACCGTAAGTGGAGGTGATATTGTGTAATGACAAAGAAGAGTCTTATCGTTGAAGAGGTCGAGTGGGTGGAATTTTAGTCCTGACGGTCGTATTGAGGACCACTTTGCCTCATTATGTGTTTCGGATATAAGAAAAGAAAATGCGTGAGCTTTTGGGTCCCCCATTGTAAGCATGACCCTATTTGTGGTGTAATATAAAGCCGCTACTTAAGGAAACTGAAGGAGGAGGCGGTAAAATAGCCATGTCAAATGGAAGGAGGTGAGACAGCAAAAGTATTGCATTTAGAAGAGCTTGGATGAGGTAAAGAAAAAGCAATGAAAGCTGGCAAAAATCTCAAGCTTGCTTTGATGTTCACACAAGACTATCGCGTGAAATACGTGTGGTTACAAAAGGCACAGACAAACAATCCACCTTGAGCCGAGCAGGGCGTTACAGATTATGATAAGAGATAAGGAACTATAAAGTAGGTGTATCATTACGAAGCCATATACCTTAAAGCTGTGAAATGCTTAAAAGGAATTCAAGATGAGTAATGTGCCGCATATATGAATGAGTTCCGCTGCTGTAAATGTCAATGAAGTGACAAGATTTAATTACACTTCATTGACAAAGGGAAGCAAATATCAGAAAAAACATTCAGGTATCTTGATAAAGAAATATTCAGCAAGCTCTTCACATCTATAATTAGACGTAAACTAGATTATGCTTCTAATGTTTGGACACCACACTTAGAGAAGCACCAAGAACTTATAGAGAAGGTCCGGAAGAGGTCAACAAACATGGTAGCAAAGTTAAGAGAACTAAGTTGAGGAAAACGGTTGGTAGAAGCCTTGTTAAACATGAGAGAAAGAACAGCTTTTCGAAATGCAGGGGTAGAACATCCTGGAACCACAATCTGAAGTTAAGCAAGAATCATGTGAGAAAAGATGTGAAGTAGTTTTATGGAAGAAGAAGAGTAGGATTGATTTGATAAGCTGAACAATGAGACTGTGAATGTAGACAGCACGCAGAAGTTTGAGAAGTTGTATGATAGTGGAGAATGTTCAAGAGATGGGGCCCCTAGAGTGTAGAAGTCTGTGTCGGTATAGTACAAATCGGAGATTACTGTTAGGTAATTACACACACACACACACACACACACACACACACACACACACACACACACACTCACCACTACACCACAGGCTTCCGTGTTATGGTGGTTAAACTTACTGACCATGAGTCAGCACGGACCTGCCTGGGGTCGGGCCAGGCATGGATTCGAATCCTGAGCGCGACAGTCGGTCTACTCCCAAACCAGGTGTTCATCTTTCCCTCGCTGCAGGTTGATGAATGGTTACCTGGCTTGGGCTGGTGTGTGTGTGTGTGTGTGTGTGTGTGTGTGTGTGTGTGTGTGTATACACACACAGGAGTAAATACTTGCTACATATATTCAAGGTCAATTGCCGGACCAACATCAGTGTAAATCTCTCTCCTTGTAACTCACAGATAGTGATCACAAACACACACACACACACACACACACACACACACACACACACACACACATACACACACACACACACACACACACACACACACACACACACACACACACACACATTCATGTACGCAAACATACATACATTGACTCACATCCACTCACACAACACATACACATAAAGGCACAAGCATACATAATATTTTACACATACAGGTAAGATCACATTGCATATATCGGCAATGCAAGCGTCAGATGTAACCCATGTTGAAGTGACAGCAGCGAATTCAGGTTCGACGACCGTAATTAAACACTGGAAAACATGTTCCAGGAATGAGGACCCTAGCGAACCTTTGCGTTGCTCTCCCCATAAAAGACATGACTCTTTTGGAGTTGTGCCTCATGGAAACAACAGAGACAGTAGAGGGGGCTGCGTATGTGGCCAGTGGCACGGGTTTCTCATTACACTGGACTCACAGATGGCCAGGGCCACACGGGGTTGAAAATACAAATAATTGCACAGTCAGGTGAAGGTGCGGCCTAGTTATTGTTGGAAAGGCAAGACACACACATACACACACACACACACACACACACACATTAGCCTAAGCCAGTTACCCATTACTTGACCAGCCCCGAGGGGAGAATGAACAAATGGGTTGAGTGTGGGCCAACTGCCGCGCGTAGGAATCGAACCCATGCAGGTACAACCCGGGGCTGGCCCATGTTGACTTGCGGGTAGTAACGCTACCACACCAATGTGGCCAGTAGTATGTGTGTATGTGTGTGTGTGTGTGTGTGTGTGTGTGTTGTCTATCCATGCCTTTTACCACACCCCTACCTGTTCCCTTTAGTGATACTGCCATTCATGTTCTTATGTTCCTCACACTGTTCACCTCTTTCTAAACATTTTCTTGTTCACATAAAAGTGAGTAGATGGTCTCTTACCCAGGCTTATATCTGACCCTCTTTTCAGCCTCTGCACATTCTATTTACCTGCTACCGACTCTATTTATACATTTCCCCTTATCACTTGCGGTCCTTCCCTACAGGTATTTTCTATACATGTCTCTAACCTCTTGCATTAGCAATTTTATTGTCTCATCCCTTCACTCATTGTCCATTTTCACACGCCTGCTTCCCACCTCCCAATTCTCATTTCCACGTGTCATGCACTTCTTTCGCACATGTAAGCTCTAATACCTTCCATTCCTCGCCCACTCCTCTAGGTTCGTTTACTTTCACCTTTCGTCATGCTCCATCTAGTCTTTCCTGGGTCTAGTTAAACAAGCATCCTTTCCAGGCTCACTCTCTGTGTCTAGCACCGTCCCACCGGTATCATTTCCCATTTTCCTAATGCCTATACAAACTCTCACCATCACCTCGAGCAAGAAGTGATCAGACATCCCACCAGCTGCCCCTCTCAGCAAATGTACATTCCAGAATCTCTCTTTAGCGAGTCTTATTAACTGAGACATAATGCGGTAATGTCCCTTTGCTGTATGCCCCACTCACCCACGTACAGTTGCATATGTCCCTTTTTTAAAACCTCATCCCTACACGTCGATCCCTTGGATCAAAGTTACTGCTATACTTACCTATCCCCTGGAAAACTGGAAATCCACAACCTACTTTCCCTGAGACCAAGTTGTCTTCCATTTAGGTAGTTTCTCCTTTACAAGTAGACATTCATTTGTTTTCTGCTTCTCGTTTCCAGTGTCTTACAAGCCACACTTGTTAGTGAGGCTAGCCTGTATCATAGCTCTCTTCCAGTCACCTTCTTCAGATACAGCCATGACATTTGCCCTCCTCCAAATTTCTGGAGCTACACATTCCTTCAGTACATAAAAGGAGACCTCATCCTAACAATGTGCTTTATATCCATCAAGCTATTTCTATACACTCCAGGACTTCCTCCTCCTCCTCCAACCCTGCGAATGTTGCTGCAGTATTGTACTCCACTACGAAACCACTTTTGAATTCATTATTCAACTTCTCACATATTTCCTAATCATCCTTAAGAGTTCTTTCCTCCGAGCCCCATAGCTTGTGGTGCTGCTGTAAAGGAATGCACTTGACTGGTGTTGCTGTCGACTGGTGTTGCTGTCGACTGGTGTAGCTTTGAAAATACACCCGCACGCGTCCCATATTACTCATTCCTTTCCTTGCTCTGGATGAGGACTTATATTGTTCAGTTGTGGCAGCCATTTAAGTTAGTGTTAAAACCACTTCTGTTGCCGAGGAGTGTCGGCGGTGCACATAAGTGTTGATAATGTTACTTCTGTAACCCAATAATGGTCTTGCTCTGTACTGGTATTAACACTGTTAAACAACGTCCATTAGACCAATAATGGTTATGGTAGATAGAAGTGATCATACTGTTGCTTCTGCTGCTTAGTTTTGGCGGTGGTATATACAGGTCCGAATATTATATCGTTCAGTAATAACATCGGTTCAGACACATGGTACAACCACTCAATTTGTCGTCTGGTAAAGTCAGCTGTTTAAACAACAGCCTGTTAACAATAGTGATTCTGTTGCCCAGAATGACTGCGGTTTAGTTAGGTGTTAAGACAAATACTTCTAGTGTCCAGTTATGACACAATTTCACTCGTGTTAAAAGCAATCATTGCCTCTCTTGTGTGAGCATTGGTTCACTGAAGTGTTCATATCATTAGTGCAGTTGTCAGACGATGTCACTGGTTCGTGCAGATGTTAACACACCTTCTGCCGTCCAGTAATGGTACAGATGACTATATGTGCTCACCCTATTACCTCAGTGTCCAGGAATGGTAGTTCCTAAGCGGTAGCACCATTACTTTTGATTGGTTGTTAATGACAGTGCTTTGACGCAAGTCTTATAGCACCATTCACGCATCATGATATCATATCTCCACACGACCAGTTGCGATCCGCTGTGTTACGTTGTAGAATATCTGAAGTTTTCGTAGAGAAGACGAGGACATAGTGATGACCATCCTGGAGGAGCTGCCGGCTGCAAGGGTAGAAGTCGATGAAAGGAAGGAAGGAAGGAAGGGATGGTTAAACCTTCCTTTTCTACTTGAGCCTAAGATTTTTTTTCTTTTCGATCTTCAGATACTAAGAGCTCGCTGTAGATCTCGAGTCCCTTCATCCTCGGATATTTCATGCACTTGCCGTAGGAGAGGTTATCCACACATCCACATGTGATGCCATTTAAAGGGACTGGTTAAGGAACTGACAGAGAGTCTGGCATTTGAAGCCGAGCAGCCATACCAGTGTCTGGAGCTTCCTATTTTCTTTTTTCAAGGAAAAGAAAATGGCTACAGTTTCTCTTCCCTCCGGTAATTTTGGTTCCTGGGTGTACATAGCACACACTTGCTCGGGTGTGCCTTACTTGCTGGTGCTTGGGTGTACCTTGTATACCCATGTTGGGCTACACTACACCACCTCACACCACAGGAATACACTGCACTTAAATTTACGCGATATAAATCATTATCTGTTTATCTTATATTTGTTTCAGGACCTTCATTCCCAATTTCATTATTTATAGTTATCGCATATCTTTTCCATGCGTTTAGCTTCCCCTGCTCTGTTCCTCTTTTATCAAAGTTCCTTCCTTTACGTACGAGGTGTTTCATTTGTTACCTGGTTATCATGTTTAAGAGTATGGACAGCATAGCTATAAATCTCACTTGAACAGTACATTTTACAGTCATACTGAATTTCTAATTGATGTAATTTCAGTGATTACGTATGTATATATATATATATATATATATATATATATATATATATATATATATATATATATATATGTTTATGTATATTTATTTATTCACTTATTATACTTAATCACCGTCTCCCGAGTTAGCGAGGTAGCTCAAGAAAACAGACAAGGAATGGCCCAACCCACCCACATACACATGTATATACATGGACTAACTCCCACACACGCACATATACATACGTAAACATTTCAGCGTATACATATATATACATACACAGGCATATACATTTATACACATGTACATATTCATACTTGCTGCTTCATCCATTCTCGTCGTCACCCCGCCACACGAGAAATAGCATTCTCTCTCTCTCTCTCTCTCTCTCTCTCTCTCTCTCTCTCTCTCTCTCTCTCTCTCTCTCTCTCTCTCTCTCTCTCTCTCTCTCTCTCTCTCATCCCCTGACGAGGCATCGCCAGGAACAGACAAAAAAGGCCACATTCGTTCACTCTCGGTCTCTAGCTGTCATGTGTAATGCACCGAAACCACAGCTCCCTTTCCACATCCAGGCCCCACAAAACTTTCCATGGTTTACCCCAGACGGTTCACATGCCCTGGTTCAATCCATTGACAGCACTTCGACCCCGGTATACCACATCGTTCCAATTCACTATATTCCTTGCACGCCTTTCACCCTCCTGCATGTTCAGGCCCCGATCACTCTAAATCTTTTTCACTCTATCCTTCCACCTCCAATTTGGTCTCCCGCTTCTTCTTTCCCTCCACTCATATGTCCTCTTTGTCAATCTTTCTTCACTCATTCTCTCCTTGTGTCCAAGCCATTTCAACACAACCTCTTTTGCTCTCTCAACCACACATTACCACACATCTCTCTTACCCTTTTATTACTTACCAGATCAAACCACCTTACACCACATATTGTCCTCAAGCATTTCATTTCCAACCCATCCATATATATATATATATATATATATATATATATCTTTCTTTCTTTCTTTCATACTATTCGCCATCTCCCGCATCAGCGAGGTAGCGTTAAGAACAGAGGACTGGGCCTTTGAGGGAATATCCTCACCTGGCCCCCTTCTCTGTTCCTTCTTTTGGAAAATTAAAAAAAAACAAGAGGGGAGGATTTCCAGCCTCCCACTCCCTCCCCTTTTAGTCGCCTTCTACGACACGCAGGGAATACGTGGGAAATATTCTTTCTCCCCTATCCCCAGGGATATATATATATTACATACATACATATATATATATATATATATATATATATATATATATATATATATATATATATATATATATATACACATACACATATATATATATATCAAGTCCCAGACATCATGTGGACTTCCGTCCGTCAGTGGTTGGAGCCACTGTCGTTGAAGAGCTCAACCTCTGCTCGTTTTCTCTTCTTAAACGACCATCAATGAAACGACAACAAAAGGGGAGGAAAAAGATTCTGGAGCGCAGATGACACGCGACAACGAGCCACAGGCAACAGAGACGTGCATGAGTGTACGACTCAAAAGCTCGTCATACCAAGATTAGCAACAAGTCACAAGTCACTGAGGTTAGTAACAAGTCACAAAGGTCAGTAACAAGTCACAGAGATTAATAAGTGAAAAGTCACAGAGGTTAGTAACAAGTCACAAGTCACAGAGGTTAGTAACAAGTCACAAGTCACAGAGGTTAGTAACAAGTCACAAAAGTTAGTAACAAGTCACAAGTCACAGAGGCTAGTAACAAGAGGGATTTTAAGAGAGGTGGAACGGGAAAGTCTGAGCGGGGGTATCGACCAAGACTGAAGGAGACTGTCGACCGGCATGGAAACGATAGAGAGAGAGAGAGAGAGAGAGAGAGAGAGAGAGAGAGAGAGAGAGAGAGAGAGAGAGAGAGCGCACTTGGTTGAGGTTTCTCGTGTTCACAACCAGGCCCCAGAGACCTTTCATGGTTTCCCCCGGCCGCTTTACATACCCTGGTTCAGTCCATTTACAGTAACTCAACCCCTGTTTACGACTTCGTTCCATTTTACTCTATCCTTTGTGTGCTTTTCATCCCCTTGCATGTTCATGCTTTGATCACTCTAAATTTTTTTACTCCATTCTTTCACCTGTAATTTGGTCCACTCCCCCCCCCCCACTTCTCCTTGTTCCCTCCACCTCTGACATATATATCTTCTTTGTCAATTTTCCCTCACTCATTCTCTCCAAATGTCCAAGCCAGTTCAACACACCCTCTCCGGCTTTCTCAACCGCACTCTTTTCATTACCAGTACTTACTCTTCAATTATCTGATCAAACCAATGAACCCCACAGGTTCTTAAACATTATATTTCCAACACATCCACCCTCCTCCGCACATCCTCATCCATAACTCATGCCTCGCATCCATACAACGTTGGTGGGTGTACTATACCTTCAAACATACCCATTGTCGCCCTCCCAGATGACGAATTCTTTTTTTCTTTCCACACATTGTTCCATGATCCAGAACTTTCGACCCCTCACCCACCCTATGACTCACTTCCGCTTCCATGGTTCATTTGCTGTCATGTCCGCTCCCAGGCATCTAAAACGCTTCACTTCCTACACATTTACTCCATTCAAACTCACACTCCAACTAACTTGCCCCTGAATCTAATATGTGCTAGTATTCACCTGTATTCTCAACTTCCTCCTTTTGCACACACTTCCACATTCAGTCACCAACTTCAGCAGTTTCTCACTCGAATCTGCCACCGGTGTTGTGTCATGAGGTAAGAACTTCTGACTGCCTTCCCAGGACCCCATCGCTTACATGCTACGTGCTCGCTGTCCTCTACGAAACTCACACTTGCCGCTTTCACCATCCCAGGTCAGTGGGGAATGATAGGGAGATGTGGTTACGGTGCACTGCATATGACAGCTGAAGAATGGATGGAAATGAATGCTGCCTTTCTTCTGTTTCTGGCGCTAAGGAGTTCATATGATTCTATTTTCTATTAACATGAAATTTTTGTGTACATGTGGCAAGACATGTTTTGCGGAGACAGTACACCTCATTAGGTGCCAGTACTTAACAAAGAGAATTTAATATATATATATATATATACATATATATATATATATATATATATATATATATATATATATATATATATATATTTATATATTAGCGAGGTAGCGCAAGGAAACAAACGAAAGAATGGCCCAACCCACCCACATACACATGTATATACATACACGTCCACACACGCACATATACATACCTATACATCTCCACGTACAAATATATATACACACACAGACATATACATATATACACATGTACATAATTCATACTGTCTGCCATTATTCATTCCCATCGCCACCCCGCCACACATGAAAATAACAACCCCCTCCCCCCTCATGTGTGCGAGGTAGCGCTAGGAAAAGACAACAAAGGCCACATTCGTTCACACTCAGTCTAGCTGTCATGTAATAATGCACCGAAACCACAGCTCCCTTTCCACATCCAGGCCCCACACAACTTTCCATGGTTTACCCCAAACGCTTCACATGCCCTGGTTCAACCCATTAACAGCACGTTGACCGCGGTATACCACATCGTTCCAATTCACTCTATTCTTTCCACACCTTTCACCCTCCTGCATGTTCAGCCCCGGTCACTCAAAATCTTTTTTCACTCCTATCTTTCCACCTCCAATTTGGTCTCCCACTTCTCCTCGTTCCCTCCACCTCTGACACATATATCCTCTTGGTCAATCTTTCCTCACTCATTCTCTCCATGTGACCAAACCATTTCAAAACACCCTATTCTGCTCTCTCAACCACATTCTTTTTATTACCACACATCTCTCTTACCCTATTTTACTTACTCGATCAAACCACCTCACACCACATATTGTCCTCAAACATCTCATTTCCAGCATATCCACTCTCCTGCGCACAACTCTATCCATAGCCCACGCCTCGCAACCATATAACATTGCTGGAACCACTATTGCTTCAAACATTCCCATTTTTGCTTTCCGAGATAGTGTTCTCGACTTCCACACATTCTTCAACGCTCTCAGAATTTTTCGCCCCTCCCCCACCCTATGATTCACTTCCGCTTCCATGGTTCCATCCGCTGCCAAATCCACTCCCAGATATCTAAAACACTTCACTTCCTCCAGTTTCTCTCCATTCAAACTTACCTCCCAATTGACTTGTCCTTCAACCCAACTGTACCTAATAACCTTGCCCGTATTCACATTTACTCTCAGCTTTCTTATTTCACACACTTTACCAAACTCAGTCACCAGCCCCTGCAGTTTCTCACCCGAATCAGCCACCAGTCTGTTGTGGGTGAGAGTGCTTGGGAAGTGAGTCAGTTGTTGTTCGCTGATGATGCATCGCTAGTGGCTGATTCGGGTGAGAAACTGCAGAAGTTGGTGGCTGAGTTTGGTAAAGTGCGTGAAAGAAGAAACTTAAGTGTAAATGTGAATAAGAGCAAGTTGATTTGGCTTAGTAGGGTTGAGGGACAACTTGATTGGGAGTTCAGTTTGATTGGAGAAAAACGTGGGGATGTGAAGTGTTTTAGGTATTTGGGAGTGGACGTAACAGCGGATGGAACCACGGAAGCGAAAGTGAGTCATAGGGTAGGGGAGGGAGAGAAGATTCTGGGAGCGTTGAAGAATGTGTGGAAGGCGAGAACGTTATCTTGGAGAGCAAAAAATGGGTATGTTTGAAGGAATAGTGGTTCCAACAATGTTATATGGTTGCAGGGCATGGGCTATAGATAGGGTTGTGCGGATGATGGTGGATGTGTTGGAAATGAAATGATTGAGGACAATATATGGTGTGAGGTGGTTTGATCGATTAAGTATTGAAAGGGTAAGAGAGATGTGTGGTAATAAAAAGAGTGTGTTTGAGAGAGCAGAAAAGGGTGTCGTGAAATGGCTTTTATCACATGGACAGAATGAGTGAGGAAAGATTGACAAAGAGGATATATATGTCAAAGGTGGAAAGAAGGAGAAGCCGGAGACCAAATTGGAGGTGGAAGAATGGAGTGAAAAAGATTTTGAGAGATCGGGGCCTGAACATGCAGGAGGGTGAAAGGCGTGCAAGGAATAGAGTGAATTGGAATGATGTGGTATACCGGGGTCGACGTGGAGTCAGTGGATTGAACCAGGCCATGTGAAGCGTCTGGTGTAAACCAGGGAAAGTTTTGTAGGGCCTGGATGTGGAAAGGGAGCTGTGGTTTTGGTGCATTACACATGACGAACGTGACCTTTGTTGTCTGTTCCTGGCGCTACATCGCTGGAGGGGGGGTGATTCTATTTCTTGTGTGGCGGGAATGGATGAAGTTAGCAAGTATGGATATGTACATGTTTGAATATGTTTAGGTCTGTGTGTGTGTATATATATATATATATATATATATATATATATATATATATATATATATATATATATACCTGTGGAAGGTATTAAGAGTATATGGTGTGGGAGGCAAGTTGTTAGAAGCAGTGAAAAGTTTTTATCGAGGATGTAAGTCATGTGTACGTGTAGGAAGAGAGGAAAGTGATTGGTTCTCAGTGAATGTAGGTTTGCGGCAGGGGTGTGTGATGTCTCCATGGTTGTTTAATTTGTTTATCGATGGGGTTATTAGGGAGGTGAATGCAAGAGTTTTGGAAAGAGGGGCAAGTATGAAGTCTGTTGGGGATGAGAGAGCTTGGGAAGTGAGTCAGTTTGCTGATGATACAGCGCTGGTGGCTGATTCATGTGAGAAACTGCAGAAGCTGGTGACTGAGTTTGGTTAAGCGTGTGAAAGAAGAAAGTTAAGAGTAAATGTGAATAAGAGCAAGGTAATTAGGTACAGTAGGGTTGAGGGTCAAGTCAACTGGGAGGTAAGTTTGAATGGAGAAAAACTGGAGGAAGTAAAGTGTTTTAGATATCTGGGAGTGGATCTGGCAGCGGATGGAACCATGGAAGCGGAAGTGGATCATAGGGTGGGGGAGGGGGCGAAAATCCTGGGAGCCTTGAAGAATGTGTGGAAGTCGAGAACATTATCTCGGAAAGCAAAAATGGGTATGTTTGAAGGAATAGTGGTTCCAACAATGTTGTATGGTTGCGAGGCGTGGGCTATGAATAGAGTTGTGCGCAGGAGGATGGATGTGCTGGAAATGAGATGTTTGAGGACAATGTGTGGTGTGAGGTGGTTTGATCGAGTAAGTAACGTAAGGGTAAGAGAGATGTGTGGAAATAAAAAGAGCGTGGTTGAGAGAGCAGAAGAGAGTGTTTTGAAATGGTTTGGGCACATGGAGAGAATGAGTGAGGAAAGATTGACCAAGAGGATATATGTGTCGGAGGTGGAGGGAACGAGGAGAAGTGGGAGACCAAATTGGAGGTGGAAAGATGGAGTGAAAAATATTTTGTGATCGGGGCCTGAACATGCAGGAGGGTGAAAGGAGGGCAAGGAATAGAGTGAATTGGATCGATGTGGTATACCGGGGTTGACGTGCTGTCAGTGGATTGAATCAGGGCATGTGAAGCGTCTGGGGTAAACCATGGAAAGCAGTGTAGGTACGTATATTTGCGTGTGTGGACGTATGTATATACATGTGTATGGGGGTGGGTTGGGCCATTTCTTTCGTCTGTTTCCTTGCGCTACCTCGCAAACGCGGGAGACAGCGACAAAGCAAAAAAAAAAAAAAAAAAAAAAAAAAATATATATATATATATATATATATATATATATATATATATATATATATATATATATATATATATATATATATATATATATATATGTATGTATATATCTGTATATGTTGAAATGTATAGGTATGTACATGTGTGTGTGTGTGTGGGAGTTTATGTATGTAGATGGTTTGACCACTCTATCTTCCGTTTCGTCGCGCTAACTTGCTGACGCGGGAGACGGCGGTTAAGTGATATATATATATATATATATATATATATATATATATATATATATATATATATATATATATATATATATATAATATCACCACTAACAACGTGTAAGTGTATTGTCCATCATGGCCAACCATTTCTTATTAAAATTGTCTGGCATTTCACCATTTTCCTCGTCTGTAGTTGTGACGGTAACTATACTAGATCTTGTGCCCCATCCACTTTGCCATTCCCCGGTAGCACTACAATACCTCACGTTTCATGATAGTTTTAGTCACTACTTCTAAGTGTTGAAGTGCCAAGTGTTCCCTCTTTAACATGGCCAATACCTGTAATGGCATTACTGCCAAGTGTTCACCTCTTCTCCACCTGTTTAGTACCCACACAACAGGAGGAATTGCAGGTTTCTTCGGTGGCGTTGACTTCCTCACATAACCGATTTTGCAACCGTAAGTTATGAATCAATGATCAGCTTCTGCACACGGGCACTCTGCTTTGGCCTAGGATGATTTTGGAAAGTGTTTCCCTTATGAGAAATCTCTCCAATCATTCTTGTCTTTGATATTCATTCTCCTGTGCGTAGGTTCCATTTCTCATTTCCACATTCCACTGGACCAGATCTTGAAGTTATAAGTGACCAGAGGAACTGAGGTCCCAGTCATCAGTCATTCAAGGCAAGACAAAAAATGAGATAGTTAGTTATTGTCGAGCGTCATCAACGTAATACAAAGTTGACGCCCCAGGCGAAACGGTCGCTGACATTGGTCGTTGAGCTGCGTAACGAAGGCAGTTTATAGCAGGTAAAGACGTTCATCTTCGTCTTGTAGAGCCTTGAAGGAGGCCACGACGCAGGGTCGCTTCCGTATGTGCAGAGCCAGTGAGGGATATTAAGGCTGAACGCTTTTAAGGTGCATGTAACCATTCTCTCGTAGGGGTGTGTGTATGCTTATACTGTGAAACATAGGGAGGTTACCCAAACGCGGAAACAAAGAAAAATGGTTTAGGTGCGTCAGTCGTTTCGTTTGGGTCCTTCAGAGACCAATTGGGACTCGGAGGTGCCAACTGGACGTGCAAAGAATGGTTTAGGTGCGTTAGGCCTTTCGTTTGGGTCCTTCAGAGACCAATAGAGCCTCGGAGGTTGGTTTAGGTGCGTTAGGCGTTTCGTTTGGGTCCTTCAGAGGCCAACAGAGCCTCGGAGGTGCCAAGTGGACGTGCGCACGTAGCATGACGACCAGGCTTCCAGAATAACGTATGTACCCCTAGCTGGGTGTGAGAGGTGTTGAGCTGTGTTGAGACGTAGTGTTGGTTTGGTGTTCGTATATCCACGACCCCCGTTGAGTGTGGTTTTAGTTCTGATGTAAAACTGAGTTTGTTATGTTGCTGTTTTGTTCGAGTTGTGTTGGTGTTGGACCAGTACTTTTAAACTGTCGTGTTTGTGGTATTTTTAATTTTTCTGTCGTGTTCATGTTTTGTTTGCACTGTGTCGATGCTTCGTTGTGTTTATGTTGCCTGTCTAATTATGTGATGTTTTGTGTTATTCTTTTGTTGTGTTAATTTATTGTCTCTATTATGCTTGTTTGTGCTTCTTGTTTAAACTCTGTGTTGTACTTGTCTGTGTTTCTTGTGCAATCTCTGTGTTATGCTTGTGTTGTACTTGTCTGTGTTTCTTGTGCAATCTGTGTTATGCTTGTGTTGTGCTTGTTTGTGTTTCTTGTGCAATCTCTGTGTTATGCTTGTGTTGTGCTTGTTTGTGTTTCTTGTGTAATCTCTGTGTTATGCTTGTGTTGTGCTTGTTTGTGTTTCTTGTGCAATCTCTGTGTTATGCTTGTGTTGTGCTTGTTTGTGTTTCTTGTGCAATCTCTGTGTTATGCTTGTGTTGTGCTTGTTTGTGTTTCTTGTGTAATCTCTGTGTTGTGCTTGTTTGTGTTTCTTGTGTAATCTCTGTGTTATGCTTGTGTTGTGCTTGTTTGTGTTTCTTGTGCAACCTCTGTGTTATGCTTGTGTTGTGCTTGTTTGTGTTTCTTGTGCAATCTCTGTGTTATGCTTATGTTGTTCTTGTTTGTGTTTCTTCTGTAATCTCTGTGTTATGCTTGTGTTGTGTTTGTTTGTGTTTCTTGTGCAATCTCTGTGTTATGCTTGCGTTGTGCTTGTTTGTGTTTCTTGTGCAATCTCTGTGTTATGCTTGTGTTGTACTTGTCTGTGTTTCTTGTGTAATCTCTGTGTTATGCTTGTGTTGTGCTTGTTTGTGTTTCTTGTGTAATCTCTGTGTTATGCTTGTGTTGTGCTTGTTTGTGTTTCTTGTGCAACCTCTGTGTTATGCTTGTGTTGTACTTGTCTGTGTTTCTTGTGTAATCTCTGTGTTATGCTTGTGTTGTGCTTGTTTGTGTTTCTTGTGTAATCTCTGTGTTATGCTTGTGTTGTGCTTGTTTGTGTTTCTTGTGCAATCTCTGTGTTATGCTTTTGTTGTTCTTGTTTGTGTTTCTTGTGCAATCTCTGTGTTATGCTTGTGTTGTACTTGTCTGTGTTTCTTGTGCAATCTCTGTGTTATGCTTGTGTTGTGCTTGTTTGTGTTTCTTGTGCAATCTCTGTCTTATGCTTGTGTTGTGCTTGTTTGTGTTTCTTGTGTAATCTCTGTGTTATGCTTGTGTTGTGCTTGTTTGTGTTTCTTGTGTAATCTCTGTGTTATGCTTGTGTTTTGCTTGTTTGTGTTTCTTGTGCAATCTCTGTGTTATGCTCGTGTTGTGCTTGTTTGTGTTTCTTGTGCAACCTCTGTGTTATGCTTGTGTTGTGCTTGTTTGTGTTTCTTGTGCAATCTCTGTGTTATGCTTGTGTTGTGCTTGTTTGTGTTTCTTGTGTAATCTCTGTGTTATGCTTGTGTTGTGCCTGTTTGTGTTTCTTGTGCAATCTCTGTGTTTGCTTGTGTTGTGCTTGTCTGTGTTTCTGTGTAATCTCTGTGTTATGCTTGTGTTGTGCTTGTTTGTGTTTCTTGTGCAATCTCTGTGTTATGCTTGTGTTGTGCTTGTTTGTGTTTCTTGTGCAATCTCTGTGTTATGCTTGTGTTGTGCTTGTTTGTGTTTCTTGTGTAATCTCTGTGTTATGCTTGTGTTGTAGCTTGTTTGTGTTTCTTGTGCAATCTCTGTGTTATGCTTGTGTTGTGCTTGTTTGTGTTTCTTGTGTAATCTCTGTGTTATGCTTGTGTTGTGCTTGTTTGTGTTTCTTGTGCAATCTCTGTGTTATGCTTGTGTTGTGCTTGTTTGTGTTTCTTGTGCAATCTCTGTGTTATGCTCGTGTTGTGCTTGTTTGTGTTTCTTGTGTAATCTCTGTGTTATGCTCGTGTTGTGCTTGTTTGTGTTTCTTGTGCAATCTCTGTGTTATGCTTGTGTTGTGCTTGTTTGTGTTTCTTGTGTAATCTCTGTGTTATGCTTGTGTTGTGCTTGTTTATGTTTCTTGTGTATTCTCTGTGTTATGCTTGTGTTCTGTTGGAGGTGTGATAGAGCCGTGCTATCGCTGTGGCATTCCTGTGTTTGTATTGTGTTAGTGTTGTGCAGGCGCTGAGTCATGATGTGTTAGTGTTGTGACAGTAATACATTAGTGTTGTATTAATGCTGAATTTATCCAGTGTTCGTATTGTGTTAGGTGTTCATACTGAGTTAATATATTTCCTAAATGTTTACTTTTCTTTTATGATTGTCTTATCATTTTGTGACCGGAAATATAGGTCTGGTGTTGTGTTAATGTGCTCTGCATGATGAATGTTGTCATTTGTGTGTTGGTGTTATCCTATGGTCCTGTGTTGATGTTTCGTTGATGCTGTGTTGATGTTTCGTTGATGCTGTGTTAATAGTATGATACTATTATATGCATTTTGTGTTCATATACAGTGTTGTGCTTATGTTGTGTTATATTCGTTGTGTTGTATCATCAATGATACTTTTCCTGTTGATATTTCGTGCTGTGTTATGGTTGTGTTTGTGCTGTTTCAGTGGTGTTTTGTGTTGCGCCAGCCTTGCATCAGCCAAAGTAGTGTAGTGTTGCTGTGTTAGTGTTGCATCATTGTTTTACTTGTGTTGCGTTTGATTTGTAATAGTGCTGTGTTTGGTCATTGTTAAAGTGTTGTGTTTGCGATGTTTCATTGCTGTGTTAATGATCAGGTAGTGCTGTGCAATGCTGTTATGTCTGCGTTAGTGCTCAGGTTTCATGTGCTGTGAGCTTTGTGTCAGTGCTGTGTTGATGGTGGTACGTGGGTGTTGATAAGACACATATTGGTGATGTGATTAGTACCGTGCTTGTAGTAATTAGGTACAGTTATAGTACTATTGTACAGTACTGGGTTTTTAGTAGAGCTGAGATAGTGTTGTGTCTTAAGAATATAAGACCTTAGGAACCTAGTTAACTATAGAAGGCCTACTGGCCCTTACGAGGTAACTCCGGTTTACAACGAAGTAGTTTTATTCCTACATATGTCTGTCCTTTGGTTGAAACTTCTCAGTTTTCTAGTGTGTGACTTCACATGGCAACTTGCTCCATTCGTCTTTTAGTCTGTATGTATGTGTATACGTACCTTCTGTTTTACTGAAGCTAGATTTCTCTAATCTGAATCTGCTGTTGCATGGTCTACCTTGGGCTGATATTTTCAGTGCTCAGTCTACGTCGCACTTGGTTCATTCCCATTTTCCATTTGTATCAAGTCGCCCTCCAGTCTGTGACCTGTTGAAGTATCTTCGACTGGGAGGTTTCTTATGTTTGATATCAATCTTGTTATCCTTCTCTCAGTGCTGTCGCTATTTGTGAGACGTTACAGAATATTTGTTTAACAAACATTATTTGAGGAAACTACCCATAAAAACATTTTTCTCTGTGTTAGCACGGGAGGGCTACAACTGGACAGGGAAGGGTTTAAGTTGGTGGCATCAATGTTCCTTCTCTAGGGTATAAGTTGATCGTAGATGTGATTTCATTCTACGTACACCGAATCTAATATTCTTTCTCTAGGGTACATAATATACTGTGTGCTGATTTTCATCCCAGCATTTTTTCGTAATAGTTTAGTTCGTCTTATCCCTTTTAGTTGATGATGGCCAACCAGTTTATGTCTTTGTAATATTTTGTTTGATGTTTTTTTTTCCACTATTTCCATTCCTCACATATTTGATCTATTTCGTGTATTTGGTTTTGTTTATGACACTTGCAGATCTCGAGCTGTTCCAGTTTTGTAACAGAAGGATCACGATCAGTTTTGTTTCACTCTAACCACTGAATTATTTAGTCCTTTTTGTAGCTATTGTTGGAACCTTGTTTAATATTTTGGAATGATATGGAACATTATCCATAATGACAATTGACTGGAAGTGTGTTTCCGCAAGTTTCATTAATTCCAGGTTTTGAGTAGATTCTGGTTTTCAAAGTTGGTGATTGCATGATTCTTCGTATGTGTTGTGCAATTTGTCCCAATTTACGTTAAAATATGTTAAAAGTTACAAATGAAGTAACGTGCAACCGAAAACAAGCTTAGATCGTTGACTTAGTTTATGACTCCCCAAATGAATACATCTTGAGTTCAACACAATTGCCTGAGTTACGTTATTTCTGTGTGAGTGCTTTGTCTCTTACGTAATGTTGTGATACTGTAAATATTTTTCTTCTAGTCCTGTATGCTGTGCTCATACTGCGGTGATGTTTGGTTGGTATTCTGATCAAAATGGAATATTGTTACATTTACTCAGTGTCGATAATGTATCTGTAATGTTTTAATTTTGTCTCGTATATGTGTTGTGTTACCGTCAATTTAATGCAGTTGTAACAACACTGTTAGTTGTATCTCTTTTTTATGTTTCTTTGCTTAATTATTATGTTATTCCACGAATTATCTTGACATTGTGGTAATGTTGTGTTAATGTCTTGTGTGTTAGTTCTGTGTTGCTTTTGCGTGTCTGCTGAGTAAGTGTTGTATCGCTAGTTCATTTGGGTTGCGCTGATCCTGCGTTAGAATAAAGTCAGTTATTTAGGGGTTTGTTAGACGCTCGGAAACTGTATAATGATCTCGGGAGGATCAGCCAGCTCGATATCAGAGGCCGTCGGAGGCCATACAGTGGCATCATTTGTGACATAATGGTTTCATTAACATCACGGTCAGTCCCATGACAATGCAGTTGTAACTACGAGACCATGAGAAGGTTTTCATGAGTTTCATCGAATCACTTTCACAGGATCTAATCTCCTTATGACGGTGCATTAGTGATCCCATTGACGGTCGGTACCGACTGACTGAATGGTTTCATTTATTGTTAACTTGACGAGGAAAGGCTGTGTGGTTGGTGTTGATTCAGTACATTTATCATCATGTGTACAATGTAAGGTTATTTATTTAATCATGCTATTTTTTTTTCCACGAGTTTTTTAATTAAAGTTAATCCTACCATTCGAACTATAAAGGTCATAATGAATGAGTTGTTCATTTTCTTTCGGATACCACCTGGAAAAAGGTTAGAGTGTCCGAACAGATTCATATATTGTTACGTTTTCTATGACAGAATCACAGGGATCGAATACTGTTGTGAACGTTACACTGCTTATATGAGATGATTCGAGGATCGACTCTATTATACCAGGCTATTAAGTGGTCGAAGCAGTTCATTTAAATATACGATGGTTACGGTAGCGTCCATGATATTTCGTTCCATTCTTTACTGCCGAGCAGCCAAGAAGAAGAATTATCCTTAGAATTTTAGAATTAGTTCAGGTATGGCAGTCGAATTAGAAGTTACAATGGTTGACTCTGTTGTGTAAGTCTGGAGACTAATTGAATCCAGTAATGCATCGTTCTATTCCTCTCTGTGAGGCTACATAGCAATTAGAGAAGGTATTCTTGTGATGGTCGTAACCATGGATGGTTACTGACGTGTGAAATAAGGAAACTGATCATGCTGAAGGTGAAGCTGATCAAGGGAGTGGAGATTGTCATTAGCCGAGTTAAATGATCCTTGACATGACATGCAAGGGAACACTGGTGTATGAACGTCTCTTATTGTAGATACTCCCACTCATCACGTAACTGATCAGTGGAAGTGTTTTCTCAACGAATCGATGTGGATGAATACTTAGCATTAAACCCAGCTGGTGAGATGCCTTTATAAAGTCTGCATGGTCAGTAAACTTAGGTTTGCTTTATTAATCCCAGCTGGTGAGATGCCTTTATAAAGTCTGCTTGGTCAGTAAACTTAGGTTTGCTTTATTAATCCCAGCTGGTGAGATGCCTTTATAAAGTCTGCATGGTCAGTAAACTTAGGTTTGCTTTATTAATCCCTGCTGCTGAGATGCCTTTATAAAGTCTGAATGGTCAGTAAACTGAGGTTTACTTTATTAATCCCAGCTGGTGAGATGCCTTTATAAAGTCGGCAAGGTCAGTAAACATAGATTTGCTTTATTAATCCCAGCTGGTGAGATGCCTTTAGAGAGTCTGCATGGTCAGTAAACTTAGGTTTGCTTTATTGATCCCAGCTGGTGAGATGCCTTTATAAAGTCTGCATGGTCAGTAAACTTAAGTTTGCTTTATTAATCCCAGCTGGTGAGGTGCCTTTATAAAGTCGATATGGTCAGTAAACTTAGGTTTGCTTTATTAAACCCAGCTGGTGAGATGCCTTTATAAAGTCTGCATGGTCAGTAAACTTAGGTTTGCTTTATTAATCCCAGCTGGTGAGATGCCTTTATAAAGTCTGCATGGTCAGTAAACTTAGGTTTGCTTTATTAATCCCAGCTGGTGAGATGCCTTTATAAAGTCTGCATGATCAGTAAACTTAGGTTTGCTTTATTAATCCCAGCTGGTGAGATGCCTTTATAAAGTCGATATGGTCAGTAAACATCGGTATGCTTTATTAATCCCAGCTGGTGAGATGCCTTTATAGAGTCTGCATGGTCAGTAAACTTAGGTTTGCTTTATTAATCCCAGCTGGTGAGATGCCTTTATTAAGTCTGCATGGTCGGTAAAGTTAGGTTTCCTTTATTAATCCCAGCTGGTGAGATGCCTTTATAAAGTCTGCATGGTCAGTAAACTTAGGTATGCTTTATTAATCCCGGCTGGTGAGATGCCTTTATAAATTCTGCTTGGTCAGTAAACATAGGTTTGCTTTATTAATCCCAGCTGGTGAGATGCCTTTATAAAGTCTGCGTGGTCAGTAAACTTAGGTTTGCTTTATTAATCCCAGCTGGCCTTTATAAATTCTGCATGGTAAGTAAACTTAGGTTAGCTTTATTAATTCCAGCTGGTGAGATGCCTTTCTAAAGTCTGCTTGGTCAGTAAACATAGGTTTGCTTTATTAATCCCAGCTGGTGAGATGCCTTTATAAAGTCTGCGTGGTCAGTAAACTTAGGTTTGCTTTATTAATCCCAGCTGGTGAGGTGCCTTTATAAAGTCTTCATGGTCAGTAAACTTAGGTTTGCTTTATTAATTCCAGCTGGTGAGATGCCTTTATAAAGTCGACATGGTCAGTAAACTTAGGTTTGCTTTATTAATCCCAGCTGCTGAGATGCCTTTATAAAGTCTGCATAGTCAGTAAACTTAGGTTTGCTTTATTAATCCCAGCTGGTGAGATGCCTTTATTAAGTCTGCAAGGTCAGTAAACTTAGGTTTGCTTTATTAATCCCAGCTGGTGAGATGCCTTTATTAAGTCTGCATGGTCAGTAAACTTAGGTTTGCTTTATTAATCCCAGCTGGTGAGAGCCTTTATTAAGTTTGCATGGTCAGTAAACTTAGGTTTGCTTTATTAATCCCAGCTGGTGAGATGCCTTTATAAAGTCGGCATGGTCAGTAAACTTAGGTTTGCTTTATTAATCCCGGCTGGTGAGATGCCTTTATAAATTCTGCATGGTAAGTAAACTTAGGTTAGCTTTATTAATTCCAGCTGGTGAGATGCCTTTATAAAGTCTGCATGGTCAGTAAACATAGGTTTGCTTTATTAATCCCAGCTGGTGAGATGCCTTTATAAAGTCTGCGTGGTCAGTAAACTTAGGTTTGCTTTATTAATCCCAGCTGGTGAGGTGCCTTTATAAAGTCTGCATGGTCAGTAAACTTAGGTTTGCTTTATTAATTCCAGCTGTTGAGATGCCTTTATAAAGTCGACATGGTCAGTAAACTTAGGTTTGCTTTATTAATCCCAGCTGGTGAGATGCCTTTATAAAGTCTGCATGGTCAGTAAACTTAGGTTTGCTTTATTAATCCCAGCTGGTGAGATGCCTTTTTTAAGTCTGCATGGTCAGTAAACTTTGGTTTGCTTTATTAATCCCAGCTGGTGAGATGCCTTTATTAAGTCAGCATGGTCAGTAAACTTAGGTTTGCTTTATTAATCCCGGCTGGTGAGATGCCTTTATAAATTCTGCATGGTAAGTAAACTTAGGTTTGCTTAATTAATCCCAGCTGGTGAGAGCCTTTATTAAGTCTGCATGGTCAGTAAACTTAGGTTTGCTTTATTAATCCCAGCTGGTGAGATGCCTTTATTAAGTCTGCATGGTCAGTAAACTTAGGTTTGCTTTATTAATCCCAGCTGGTGAGATGCCTTTATAAAGTCTGCATGGTCAGTAAACTTAGGTTTGCTTTATTTATCCCAGGTGGTGAGATGCCTTTATAAAGTCTGCATGGTCAGTAAACATAGGTTTGCTTTATTAATCCCAGCTGGTGAGATGCCTTTATAAAGTCTGCATGGTCAGTAAACTTAGGTTTGCTTTATTAATCCCAGCTGGTGAGATGCCTTTATAAAGTCGATATGGTCAGTAAACTTAGGTTTGCTTTATTAATCCCAGCTGGTGAGATGCCTTTATAAAGTCTGCATGGTCAGTAAACTTAGGTTTGCTTTATTAATCCCAGCTGGTGAGATGCCTTTATAAAGTCTGCATGGTCAGTAAACTTAGGTTTGCTTTATTAATCCCAGCTGGTGAGATGCCTTTATAAAGTCTGCATGGTCAGTAAACTTAGGTTTGCTTTATTAATCCCAGCTGGTGAGATGCCTTTATAAAGTCTGCATGGTCAGTAAACTTAGGTTTGCTTTATTAATCCCAGCTGGTGAGATGCCTTTATAAAGTCTGCATGGTCAGTAAACTTAGGTTTGCTTTATTAATCCCAGCTGGTGAGATGCCTTTATAAAGTCTGCATGGTCAGTAAACTTAGGTTTGCTTTATTAATCCCAGCTGGTGAGATGCCTTTATAAAGTCTGCATGGTCAGTAAACTTAGGTTTGCTTTATTAATCCCAGCTGGTGAGATGCCTTTATAAAGTCTGCATGGTCAGTAAACTTAGGTTTGCTTTATTAATCCCAGCTGGTGAGATGCCTTTATAAAGTCTGCATGGTCAGTAAACTTAGGTTTGCTTTATTAATCCCAGCTGGTGAGATGCCTTTATAAAGTCTGCATGGTCAGTAAACTTAGGTTTGCTTTATTAATCCCAGCTGGTGAGATGCCTTTATAAAGTCTGCATGGTCAGTAAACTTAGGTTTGCTTTATTAATCCCAGCTGGTGAGATGCCTTTATAAAGTCTGCATGGTCAGTAAACTTAGGTTTGCTTTATTAATCCCAGCTGGTGAGATGCCTTTATAAAGTCTGCATGGTCAGTAAACTTAGGTTTGCTTTATTAATCCCAGCTGGTGAGATGCCTTTATAAAGTCTGCATGGTCAGTAAACTTAGGTTTGCTTTATTAATCCCAGCTGGTGAGATGCCTTTATAAAGTCTGCATGGTCAGTAAACTTAGGTTTGCTTTATTAATCCCAGCTGGTGAGATGCCTTTATAAAGTCTGCATGGTCAGTAAACTTAGGTTTGCTTTATTAATCCCAGCTGGTGAGATGCCTTTATAAAGTCTGCATGGTCAGTAAACTTAGGTTTGCTTTATTAATCCCAGCTGGTGAGATGCCTTTATAAAGTCTGCATGTTCAGTAAACTTAGGTTTGCTTTATTAATCCTAGCTGATAAGATGCCTTCATAAAGTCGACATGGTCAGTAAACTTAGGTTTGCTTTATTAATCCCAGCTGGTGAGATGCCTTTATAAAGTCTGCATGGTCAGTAAACTTAGGTTTGCTTTATTAATCCTAGCTGGTGAGAAGCCTTTATTAAGTCTGCATGGTCAGTAAACTTAGGTTTGCTTTATTAATCCCAGCTGGTGAGATGCCTTTATAAAGTCTGCATGGTCAGTAAACTCAGGTTTGCTTTATTAATCCCAGCTGGTGAGATGCCTTTATAAAGTCTGCATGGTCAGTAAACTTAGGTTTGCTTTATTAATCCTAGCTGGTGAGATGCCTTTATTAAGTCTGCATGGTCAGTAAACTTAGGTTTGCTTTATTAATCCCAGCTGGTGAGATGCCTTTATAAAGTCTGCATGGTCAGTAAACGTCGGTATGCTTTATTAATCCTAGCTGGTGAGATGCCTTTATAAAGTCTGCATGGTTAGTAAACTTAGGTTTTCCTTATTAATCCCAGCTGTGAGATAGCCTTTATAAAGTCTGCATGGTCAGTAAACTTAGGTTTGCTTTAATCCTAGCTGGTGAGATGCCTTTATAAAGTCTATATGGTCAGTAAACTTAGGTTTGCTTTATTAATCCCAGCTGGTGAGATGCCTTTATAAAGTCTATATGGTCAGTAAACTTAGTTTTGCTTTATTAATCCCAGCTGGTGAGATGCCTTTATAAAATCGATATGGTTAGTAAACTTAGGTTTACCTTATTAATCCCAGCTGGTGAGATGCCTTTATAAAGTCTGCATGGTCAGTAAACTTAGGTTTTCTTTAATCCCAGCTGGTGAGATGCCTTTATAAAGTCGACATGTTCAGTAAACTTAGGTTTGCTTTATTAATCCCAGCTGGTGAGATGCCTTTATAAAGTCGATATGGTCAGTAAACTTAGGTTTGCTTTATTAATCCCAGCTGGTGAGATGCCTTTATAAAGTATGCATGGTCAGTAAACTTAGTTTTGCTTTATTAATCCCAGCTGGTGAGATGGCTTTATAAAGTCTTTATGGTCAGTAAACTTAAGTTTGCTTTATTAATCCCAGCTGGTGAGATGCCTTTATAAAGTGTGCATTGTCAGTAAACTTAGGTTTGCTTTATTAATCCCAGCTGGTGAGATGCCTTTATAAAGTCTGTATGGTCAGTAAAATTAGGTTTGCTTCATTAATCCCAGCTGGGGAGATGCCTTTATAAAATCGATATGGTCAGTTAACTTAGGCTTGCTTTATTAATCCCAGCTGGTGAGATGCCTTTTTAAAGTGTGCATGGTTAGTAAACTTAGCTTTGCCTTATTAATCCCAACTGGTGAGATGCCTCTATAAAGTCTGCAGGTTCAGTAAACTTAGGTTTGCTTTATTAATCCCAGCTGGTAAGATGCCTTTATTAAGTCTGCATGGTCAGTAAAGTTAGGTTTTCTTTGTTAATCCCAGCTGGTGAGATGCCTTTATAAAATCGATATGGTCAGTAAACTTAGGTTTGCTTTATTAATCCCAGCTGGTGAGATGCCTTTATAAAGTCGATATGGTCAGTAAACTTAGGTTTTCTTTATTAATCCCAGCTGGTGAGATGCCTTTATAAAGTCGATATTGTCAGTAAACTTAGGTTTGCTTTATTAGTCCCAGCTGGTGAGATGCCTTTAAAAAGTCTGCATGGGTCAGTAAAGTTAGGTTTGCTTTATTAATCCCAGCTGGTGAGATGCCTTTATAAAGTCGATATGGTCAGTAAACTTAGGTTTGCTTTATTAATCCCAGCTGGTGAGATGCCTTTATAAAGTCGATATGGTCAGTAAACTTAGGTTTGCTTTATTAGTCCCAGCTGGTGAGATGACTTTATAAAGTCTGCATGGTCAGTAAATGTAGGTTTGCTTTATTAATCTCATCTTGTGAGATGCTTTTATAAAGTCGATATGGTAAGTAAACTTAGCTTTGCTTTATTAATCCCAGCTGGTGCGATGACTTTATAAAGTCGATATGGTCAGTAAACTTAGGTTTGCTTTATTAATCCCAGCTTGTGAGATGCCTTTATATAGTCGACATGGTCAGTAAACTTATGTTTGCCTTATTAATCCCAGCTGGTGAGATGCCTTCATAAAGTCGACATGGTCAGTAAACTTAGTTTTGCTTTATTTATCCCAGCTGGTGAGATGCCTTTATAAAGTCTGCATGGTCAGTAAACTTAGGTTTGCTTTATCAATCCCAGCTGGTGAGATGCCTTTATAAAGTCTGCAAGGTCAGTAAACTTAGGTTTGCTTTATTAATCACTGCTGTGAGATGCCTTTATAAAGTGTGCATTGTCAGTAAACTTATGTTTGCTTTATTAATCCCAGCTGGTGAGATGCCTTTATAAAGTTTGAATGGTCAGTAAACGTCGGTATGCTTTATTAATCCCAGCTGGTGAGATGCCTTTATAAAATCGATATTGTCAGTAAGCTTAGGTTTGCTTTATTACTCCCAGCTGGTGAGATGCCTTTTCAAAGTCTGCATGGTCAGTAAAGTTAGGTTTGCCTTATTAATCCCAACTGGTGAGATGCCTTTATAAAGTCTGCATGGTCAGTAAACTTAGGTTTGCTTTATTAATCCCAGCTGGTAAGATGCCTTTATTAAGTCTGCATGGTCAGTAAACTTAGGTTTTCTTTGTTAATCCCAGCTGGTGAGATGTCTTTATAAAATCGATATGGTCAGTAAACTTAGGTTTTCTTTATTAATCCCAGCTTGTGAGATGCCTTTATAAAGTCGATATGGTCAGTAAACTTAGGTTTGCTTTATTAATCGCAGCTGGTGAGATGCCTTTATAAAGTCGATATGGTCAGTAAACTTAGGTTTGCTTTATTAATCCCAGCTTGTGAGATGCCTTTATCAAGTCGTTATGGTCAGTAAACTTAGGTTTGCTTTATTAGTCCCAGCTGGTGAGATGCCTTTAAAAAGTCTGCATGGTCAGTAAAGTTAGGTTTGCTTTATTAATCCCAGCTGGTGAGATGCCTTTAGAAAGTCGATATGGTCAGTAAACTTAGGTTTGCTTTATTAATCCCAGCTGGTGAGCTGCCTTTATATAATCGACATGGTCAGTAAACTTAGGTTTGCTTTATTAATCCCAGCTGGTGAGATGCCTTTATAAAGTCTGCATGGTCAGTAAATTTAGGTTTGCTGTATTAATCCCAGTTGGTTAGATGCTTTTATAAAGTCTGCATGGTCAGTAAACTTAGGTTTGCTTTATTAATCCCAGCTGGTGAGATGCCTTTATAAAGTCGATATGGTCAGTAAATTTAGGTTTGCTTTTGCATGGTTTTCCGTTCAAACGAAGTGGTGAGTTCTTGATATTTGTTAGAATCATTCATGTCCATCTGTGTTACTGCCAGTCTTACAACATAGTAAATAACGATGTTATTACAATGACGTGTGGTACAACTAATCTATGATGTGGTTGATGAATCTATCGTATATGTCTTTAGCGACCTGTGGGACTCTTAGCTTTATGACGCTGTAATAGATCCGTGCGTCATACATTACTCGTATGACGTGCATTGTCCTCAACCGTATATTATTACACATACGTCAACTGAGCTCGATGCTTGCAGAGGTAGACACCATAGTTACCTAGAGTTGCATTTTTTTTTCGATTGATGTCTTTGCGTCTATAGATTTACACTTAAAGCTGTCTTAGTAAGGGACCAAACACGATAGCTTTTCCTAAAACCTCTTATGTAAAAAGCCTCGTATGTACTCTACTAAGATTCGAAGGGAATACTTCCCTATTATGGTACAAGTTTGTATTCTGTGGACCCCAGTGTATAGCTTTGCTGACCGTGAGGGGTCTACCGGCCACCCGGGGTCGATCGCATAGGTTCAAATTTTGGATGAAGCAATCGGTCCAACAGCTATCCCATCTGTTCATCTTCCCTGTCTTTTCTAGATATTTAGTTTTACAAGCGTATTTGGGACGTAACTCTGAACTCCTCAAGTATTGTAAGCTTTAATGTTATCCCTATGAACACACCAGACCTTTGCAACAAACAACAACAAATGTCACCGCAGACTAAATCCGTCTAGGGCAAAGGTCATCATGAGCTGAGTGAAGTGGACACATATGGCAATTGGATTTTTCCTGCTATCATATTTCTGCTCACATGGGAGTGGGTATTTCCAGCTCTGGGATGAATCCGAAGTGCGTTTAGCGGGGAAAATTATCTCCCGCGAGAGCGTTCTCCCTTTATTCTCCACCTTTCTAGTGGCCATGTTTGTCAGCGGCTATGCCTCTCTCTCTCTCTCTCTCTCTCTCTCTCTCTCTCTCTCTCTCTCTCTCTCTCTCTCTCTCTCTCTCTCTCTCTCTCTCTCTCTACCTCGCTGACGGGGGAGACAGCGACAAAGTATATATATATATATATATATATATATATATATATATATATATATATATATATATATATATATATATATATATATATTTTCCTATGAGTCCACAGGGAAATGAAACACGATAAGTTCCCAAGTGCACTTTCGTGTAATAATCACATCATCAGGGAGATACAAGAAAGAAATATAAAAAGCAGTTGATATACAACAAAGAGACGTAGCTAGGACGCCACTTGTTTACCAAATGGCGTTATAGCTACGTCTCTTATTTGTCCATCAACTGACTGCTATATTTCTTTCTTGCATCTCCCTTGATTATGTGATTATAACACGAAAGTGCACCTGGGAACATATCGTGTTTCATTTCTCCGTGGACTCGTAGGAATATACTTGATCACGCGCTCAATTGTGATCCTTTCCAATATATATATATATATATATATATATATATATATATATATATATATATATATATATATATATATATATATGTATATATATATATATATATATATATATATATATATATATATATATATATATATATATATATGGAGGGACGTCTGATCATTATCATATGGAGGCGAAGGTGAAGATTTGTAGAGGTTTTCAGAAAAGAAGAGAGAATGTAGGGAAGAAGAGAGTGGTGAGAGTAAGTGAGCTTGGAAAGGAGACTTGTGTGAGGGTGTACCAGGAGAGATTGGCAAAAGGTGAGAGCAAATGACATAAGGGGAGTGGGAGAGGAATGAGATGTTTCTAGGGAAGCATTAACGGCTTTTGCAAAAGATGCATGTGGCATGAGAAAGGTGGGAGGTGGGCACATTAGAAATGGTAGTGAATGGTGGGATGAGGAAGTAAGATCGCTAGTGAAAGAGAAGAGAGAGGCGTTTGGACGATTTTTGCCTGGAAGTAGTGCTAATGATTGGGTGATGTATAAAAGAAGGTGGCAGGAGGTCAAGAGAAAGATGCTAGAGGTGAAAAAGAGGGCAAATGAGAGTTGGGATGAGAGAGTATCATTGAATTTTAGGGAGAATAAAGCGATGTTTTGGAAGGAGGCAAATATAGTGCGTAAGAAAAGAGAACAAATGGGAACATCGGTGAAGGGGCACATGGGGAGGGAATAACAGGTAGTGATGAAATGAGAAGATGGAGTAAATATTTTGAAGGTTTGTTAGATGCGTTTGATGATAGAGTGGCAGATATAGGGTGTTTCGGTCAGGGGTGGTGTGCGAAGTGAGAGGGTCAGGGAGAATGGTTTGGTGAACAGAGAAGAGGCAGTGAAAGTTTTGCGGAAGTTGAAAACCGGCAAGGTGGCGGGTTTGGATGGTATTGCAGTGTAATCTATATGAAAAAAGGGGGATGACTGTGTTGTTGATTGGCTGGTAAGGATATTCAGTGGTGAAGCTCCTGGGGATTGGCGGAATGCATGTATAATGCCATTGTACAAAGGCAAAGGGGATAAGGGTGAGTATTCAAATCACAAAGGCTTAAGTCTGTTGAACATTCCTTGGAAATTATATGGTAGAGTATTGATTAAGAGGGTAAAGGAATGTATCAAGCATCAGATTGGGGAAGAGCAGTGTGGTTTCAGAAGTGGTAGAGGATGTGTAAATCAGGTGTTTGCTTTGAAGAATTTATGTGAGACATTCTTAGACAAAAACAGATGGATTTGTATGTACCATTTATGGACCTGGAGAAGGCATATGACAGAGTGGATAAAGATGCTTTGTGGAAGGTCTTTAGAGCATATAGTGTGAGAGGTAAGTTGTTAGAAGCAGTGAAAGGTTTTACCAAGGATGTAAGACATATGTACGAGTAGGAAGAGATGAAAGTGATTGGTTTCCTGTGAATGGTTTGCGGCATTGGTGTGTGATGGATCCATGTTTTTTTTCATTTGTTTATGGATGGGATGGTTAGGGAGGTGAATGCAAGAGGTTTGGAGAGAGAAGGGCAAGTATGCAGTCTGTTGTGAATGAGAGGGCTTGGGAAGTGAGTCAGATGTTGTTCGCTGATGATATGGCGCTGGTGGCTGATTCGGGCGAGAAACTGCAGAAGTTGGTGACTGAGTTTGGTAAAGTGTGTGAAAGAAGAAAGTTGAGAGTAAATGTGAATAAGAGCAAGGTTATTAGGTTCAGTAGGGTTGAGGGACAAGTTAATTGGGAGGTAAGTTTGAATGGAGAAACCCTGGAGGAAGTGAAGTGTTTTAGATATCTTGGAGTGGATTTGGCAGCGGATGGAACCATGAAAGCGGAAGTGAATCACAGGGTGGGGGAGGGAGCGAAGGTCCTGGGAGCGTTGAAGAATGTGTGGAAGGCGAGAACGTCATCCCGGAGAGCAAAAATGGGTGTGTTTCAAGGAATAGTGGTTCCAACAATGTTATATGGTTGCGAGGCGTGGGCTATCGATAGGGTTGTGCGGGGGAGGGTGGATGTGTTGGGAATGAAATGTTTGAGGACAATATGTGGTTTGAGGTGGTTTGATGGAGTAAGTAATGAACGGGTAAGAGAGATGTGTGGAAATAAAAAGAGTATGGTTGAGAGAGCAGAGGAGGTTGTATTGAAATGGTTTGGTCACATGGAGAGGATGAGTGAGGAAAGATTGACAAAGAGGATATATGTGTCTGAGGTCGAGGGAACGAGAAGTGGGAGACCAAATTGGAACTGGAAGGATGGAGTGAAAAAGATTTTGAGGGATCGAGGCTTGAACATACAGGAGGGTGAAAGGCGTGCAAGGAATAGAGTAAATTGGAACGATGTAGTATACCGAGGCCGACGTGCTGTCAGTGGATTGAACCAGGGCATGTGAAGCGTCTGGGGTAAATCATGGAAAGTTTTGTGGGGCCTGGATGTGGAAAGGGAGCTGTGGTTTCGGTGCATTACACATGACAGCTAGAGACTGAGTATGAACGAATGTGGCCTCTGATGTCTTTTCCTAGCGCTACTCACGCGCGCGGGGGGAGGGGGTGCCATTTCATATGTGGCGGGGTGGCGACGAGAATGGATGAAGGCAGCAAGTATGAATATGTACATATGCATATATGTATATGTCTGTGTATGTATATATATATGTATACGTTGAAATGTATAGGTACGTATTTGTGCGTGTGTGGGCGTGTATGTAAATATATGTGTATGTGGGTGGGTTGGGCCATTCTTTTGTCTGTTTCCGTGCGCTACCTCGCTAACGTGGGAGACAGCGACAAAGTATAATTTGTATAGATAAATTATATATATATATATATATATATATATATATATATATATATATATATATATATATATATATATATATGTGTGTGTGTGTGTGTGTGTGTGTGTGTGTATGTGTATAAGTGTGTGTGTGAGTGTGTGGTGTGAGACTAACATACGCCCTTGTCGAAGCAGCGCGGGAAAGAGTTCATCTTTTTTTCCCCCGCTCGTCGTCGACTTGTGTGGTGGAGGAATACTGATGCAGCGGAGGTGGTGCCTCCGTGAGGGAAACCGTATTTCAGGGGAAGAAGAAATGGTGCGACTGACGAATTAAATGGAGGAGGAAGACGTACAGTTACAGGTGCGGTGGGAATATCCCCTAGACTTTTCTCTGAAGATTGTAAAGCCACAAATCGCTCTAATTTGAAGTAAAGATCCTGGATATTCGAAGCCCATATTTAAGTTTGAAATATATCGGTATGTTGGTTCCGAGTTTCTCTCTCTCGCTCTGGGCTCAAGTTCGCCCGATACTACAAATATTCAGGATTGTCATGAATAATTCATTTTTTTGGTATAGGTTGCTGATTCTCATGACTGTCAGGAAAGAGATCCCGGAATACGACAGGAAGAATTGTTTAATGGCATTTAGATAGATTTCTGACGTTCGCTTGCTGGAATAGAATTCTCACTGATGGCACAATTTGCATTCTTTTGTGAGCATAGAGGTATCATATTGCACTGTTTTCAGTCTAGATTCAAAATGTCTTTGATCACACCAAAGTCCTTTTACTCTAACTACTGATGCGTAATGATGAGTTGTTGCGTATATGAAACTTCACTGCGTAATGGTGGTGAGAGGACAGCTGTGTTTCTTAGAGAGTTCATTATAAAGTTCAACCGGGATTTTAAGGTCTAGAATTTCATGTGCAGGTCAGCATTTAAGGAGGTAATGATGAGTCCTTTATCGCCTGAGGACAGACTTTGCACTGCCATCAATACACAATAAGCCATGCAGGACAAGTATTGCAGGGGAGGGTGTCCCTCACTGTGTAATGACTGGGTCTATCACAGCCATGGCTGGCGCTAGATGCTTGTGTGTGTGTGGGATGTGTCGCCAAATTACTGAGCCAAGGGTGTGTGAAGATGGGATATATCACGCCGTTGCGTTGGACTGGGTTCGTTAGGATGGGATATACCACAAAATTGCGTTGTTTTTAGTGTGTAAGGATCGGCTATGGCTCTCATTTGCGGTGTTTGTGGTGTGTGAGGTTAGGATATACTACACGAGTTGACTTTGGTGTGTGAGTCTGGGGTATGCCACACAGTTGCTGAGTTTATGGCGTGTGAGGATGGAATGTGTCACACAGTTACATTGTTGGTGGTGTGTGAGGGCAGGGGGTGTCACAAAGTTTCGTGTTATTGATGAATGAAGATGGGAAGGGGCCATGCGGTTGCTTAGCTGGAACCAGGTGGTGACTGATGTCGTTATAACATATATAATTTGAAAGGCCAGAATATCCATGCGGATTTATCATATCAAGGGAAATTTCCCTTGATATGAATGATAAGGATTTGTATATATGGTACTGCACTTTACTGATAAACTTTATCATAATGAATAAAAGTAAAAAGTAACAAGTCGTTAAAGTTTGACACACACATATGCATGCGGTCCCGCCGTGGTGTCGTGGTCAGCGTTACTGACCATGAGACACCTTGAATTCTAGGCGTGGCAGTCGCCCCACGCACAACCTAGGTGTTCACCCTCGTCCTGGGGCTGGTCGATAAATGGGTACCTGGCTTAGGCTGAGGCGTGTGTGCTTGTGTGCATATATACTTAACAGTGAACACATGCAACGTATAACCAAGGTCAAGAGACGTTGCAGTTCGAGTGTAAAACTCTCTCCCCGGTAGATACAAATTGTAATCGTACACACACACACACACACACACACACACACACACACACACACACACATGAATGTGCATCTATTCATTCTACGTATTCGTATACTTGTAAAGTTACAACTAGAGACCCGGAATTAGTGCACAAGTATGATAAAAGAGGTGATGTCTTGATAGAAATTCTAATATGTTCAGTAATACATTCAGACAACCGGAACACAATATCTCTATCCTCCAGAGACAGCTATTACCACATTGTGGTTTATTGTACGCATACAGTTCATGAGTCGACCTCTTTTTGAAGAATATATTTATACAGAGATAGATAGATAGATAGATAGAGAGAGAGAGAGAGAGAGAGAGAGAGAGAGAGAGAGAGAGAGAGAGAGAGAGAGAGAGAGAGAGAGAGAGAATATGTCAGATCATAGCATCTTAGTTCACTGTCGTCCACATGTATGCTCAAGAATACAAGGCATCTGATAGTGAAGTTCGGGGCAGGATTGATTCATTTCACAGCTGTTGCTGACACGGACGTTCGGTATATCTGTAGATGATGATGTTTGTGGGTTGTGTTACTTTATAGGAAGGCCCGGATGCTGAGGATATGATGACCTGCCATATACGCTGCCAGTGGTCCGTTGTCATATACGCCGATGTATGGAACGGTATATTCAAGTCACTTCAACCTTGTACTTATGGTTATGAATGCATATATAAGTAAATACTTATAATGACAAACGTGTATATGTATGGAAAATTATGATTATTCATGTATATAACGCCGTACGTAGACTTGCAGGCGTGAAACATCATACAGACATACGTCTTTGCTTATCCCAGACGCAAAGCAATATACACCGTGTGTCATTGATCACCAGTAACCCGCTATGCAAGGCCATAAGCCACAGCAGATTACCCGGTCGGAAATCTCGCTCTAACGGACTTTTCTGAAATTCTGCCTGTAACAGTGACCACATAATGACCAGCATTCAGCACTAGAGGGAACATACACTCATCCATCAAACATTAATGATACATGATACCTGCTCATGAAGGAACTGTTAACATATTTGATCTCTAGAGAATATTCGGATATTGATTGAAGATCTCGATCTTTTTTCTTGTTATCCAGTCTCACCCACACTTTACAAGTATGATGAAGGCATGGAGCAGGGAAGTTCATGATACCAGATGTTCGTGATCATATTGCTGTACACAGTGAGTGTTTCCCAGTGACGCCGAACCCACACACAACAGTGTAGCTTCACACACGTCAGCAAACATAGTCAAGTGAGAGGCAGTGTAAACCATTTCATCGTCAGAAACAGTGATAACGGGAGTTTCCACAGTATCGCCTTCAGTGAAGCGAATCAAGCTGATATCTAGCGATACACTGATGTTCTTGCTAAGTCCAGTGAGACATTGACTCCAGATGCATTAAGTTGCTCGCTAATAACACACTCGCCAGGTTAATGTCGAGTCACAAAGGAGGACAAAGTGTGTCAGCAGGTTAGATGATGAGGAGGAATTTTCTGTACATATAAACATGAAGATCGCTTTTAAGAATGTTCTGACGGGGAAACAAGAGACGTTGTCATATGGTACGGGGCAAATTCCTTAGTCTTAAGATTTTTAGATGGCCGAAATTTGTCTTATCTACGAAGCGTCCAGTGAGGAAGGTATGCGCCTGCATCTTATCGTTTATATTACATTTCTATGTTGTCCTTTACATCACCCAAAAGAGTCTGGTTATACATACTAAAGCTATGACATCATGTCACAGGTTAAAGATCATACTCACCAGCGTTAAACATGGCATTGCAGTCCAAGAGAAATATCAAGTATCACATCTTACTCCTGTCTCTTGTCTCTTTGCCTCAGGGTTGTACATAGTATGGACTATCGGAGTGATAATGAACTAACAAATATTCTGACCTTCATTGTGATATTTTTCTATATCAGATATTTACAGTTCTGGGTGGTTTTTCAGTTATCGAATACATTTGTTAGCGTTCACTGAAAGACATTAAGCGTTAAAGTTGTTTATGTTTGCGTGGATGTGTACACTACTGCATGTGTTTCGTATTTGTATTTACTTGTGCTGATATATTTGTGTATGACGACATACGCGCTCGCGTGTGTGTGTGTGTGTCTGTGTGTATTTGAGTTTATGACTGTGTACATTTAATTAAGTAGTTTATGGACCCAGACTTGAAGGATCTGACGCTCAGGAGCACCTCTGTCGGTGGCACCTGGCAGGCGTGGTCATGGAAAAGTCGTACGCTCACAGAAGAGAATTGTGTCCAACGAAGTTCACCGGTCTAGATATACGACCGGTCGGGAGGGCGAAGACGAGATGTACCCAGGTTTGGTTTGACTTACGTGACCAAACTCTGCAGCATCAGAACATGTCAGACCTACAGATGGAGGGGCATAGATCAGTGAGTCTGATATGAATTCGAGTTTAGATGCAAAATGTGATAATCCTTACACCTACGTTTGTACTGGATGATGACTGCTGTACAACTTGCGTCCTAGCTGAGTGATAAACTGGTCCAGATCACTGTGATAGATAATGTGGAGTCAGGTTTACATCTAACATGGAAAGGAAGTTTACGATGAATTACTGTTAGTCGTAGATCAAGGTTTGAATTCTTGTTTCACATACTCTAACCTTTCATGTTTATGTGTGTTTGTCAGTATGTGCTTGTTGTGTGGTGATCTGTTGACAATTTGTACTGTTCCTTCACAGCCACCATACAGATCGCTAAACCTCTGTATGCTGTCTGCATCTCCTCATTCAGTTTCTCCTTTCACACAACATTTATATAAAAAGTTACTTTTATACTTTTTTTTTTTTTTCAAAAAGTATCTTGCTTGATTTCTAGTAAGAGCGTAAGGTTGTTCTGTCGTATATCGTTTGAAAATCTGTTCGTTGTGATTAGATCACCGCTCACACTTCTCTCTTCCATGATGGGCATATTTAAGGCCTTTATCCTCTCTCTCACTCAGCCTATTTGATTCTATTATAATCTGTGTTGTTCTCCTCCAGACTTTCTCCATTAGCTCATCGTGCTTCTTTAGGCGTGATGGCGAAACTTAAGAAGCATATTCTGGTTTCGTCATTAATGTTCGTACCCAGTGACTATATTTTTTCAGATCCTTAAGTCCTCTCTCTCGTCTCATGACACTTTTCATGACTGTTAATTTTATTCATTAGTTTATTTATGTCCTCCTCCAGTTGTGTCCAACTTCAGTGTGTGTGTGTGTGTGTGTGTGTGTGTGTGTGTGTGTGTGTGTGTGTGTGCTGTATACGTGCGTTGCGTCAGTGCCAGACATCTCCAGAGTCAGACGTGCTTAACAAATTCTCTTCAGGTTCCCAAAATACGACCACAACTCCTGAGAGCGACCCCGTCACACCCCCACACACGTCCCCAAGAACTTAAGGGTCGAGAGATGGCAACGTCTCCTACCACCTTTTCTCTCTCTCTCTCTCTCTCTCTCTCTCTCTCTCTCTCTCTCTCTCTCTCTCTCTCTCTCTCTCTCTCTCTATCTATCTATCTATCTATCTAGTGGGGGAAGACCTTCCCAGTGGTACGTTACTTGTCTGCCTTCACTCTCCTCGAATACGAAGGTGACTACCACATATTGAGCGGATGTAATAGGTTTATGGTCTGGTCGCCAGGTTTGATTAAGACACAGATTGGCACACTTGAAGCTTTTATTGCCATTCTATATAACGTCTTAAAGAAAGTTGACAGTCCGACAGATGTGAATATATTC